>NC_052513.1:19728871-19877949 GCF_014356525.2 Nilaparvata lugens | reverse complement strand
TTAATTGGGAGATGAGATATCGTGTACACAGACATACATACACTCATACACACACACACACCACACACACACACCACACACACACACACACACACACACACACACCACACACACACACACACACACACACACAACACACACACACACCACACACACACACACACACACACACACACACACACACACACAACACACACACACACACACACCACACACACACACACACACACACACACACACACACACACACACACACACGTACAGACCAATACCCATAAACCACTTTTATGGACTCAGGGGACCTTGAAACGTATAAAAATTTACATATTGGGGTACCTTATTTTTTTCGGAAAGCAATACTTTCCTTTCCAATGGTAATAGGGCAAGGAAAGTAAAAAATTGAAACTTCAACTAGCAAAAATTGAAAAATCACTGTTTTTTTTATTAGGTAGGTACAGATAGTTACATTATTTGTAACAGGCTTTTTGGAATATGTTACTTGAAAGAATAGGTAATAAGAATAGAAAACTGCCGGCTTTTGATGCTTCATGATGACAGGTTATAGACAGGTAGCTTCATAGATCTAATGCTGATGATAGCTTATTACCGCACTTCAAAGTCAGGCAGCTTTCATCATACAAAATTGATGTCTGGCGTAATGTTTACTATCATTGTTTCAATAATTTTATTGTGCATTCACTCTCCATTCAATGACTTTGAATAATAATTCATTAATGAAATGTTTGCTCATGTGTTGTATGTAATAGGATTCAATTCAAACTGTCATCATTCCTTGTGAATAACACCAATCCTTCCCATTTAACCAATGGTGACACAGTTTGAAGTAAATCTCATTTTGGGAGTGTGTTATAATATGGTATATAGTGAGGTCCACGTTATAATGGACCTTCTTTCCTCCTTTTCTTCCTTCTCCTTCTTCTCTTCCTCCTGCTTCTCATTCCCACCTCTTCTGTCTCACAACCAACTCCTCATCCTCTTTCAATACTTCGACGAATACTTCTATAGTGAGGTCCACGTTATAATGGCAGTGTTTGATTAGCAATGGTATTGCTATCCTTGTCTATCATTCAACAAAGCGGATAGCGCTATCTCTCTCTCGCTATGCTCTGTTGCCAGATCGGCTTTTAACAATGTAGAATTTATAATTAACAAAATATCTCATCTTAATTATGAAAATTCATTATGAAATTATTGAAAAATATAATATTTCTTGCATAATAAAATATAATTTATTATTTTAAACTAGAATGAACAGTTAATATTACATCAATAAACCTGTATCAGCTACCGTCTATGGAAGGCATTGACAAGACAGAGGATCGGCAACGTTATTCTCCTATCTTTCTCCACTGCCATTATAACGTGGACCTCACTATAGTAACATTCTGATTTGTATTATTTGGTGCAACTATTATTTTTTCCATCGTATTACTAATTTCAGGCCTGTTGGATAAAAATTATTTAACTGCATTAGTTATTAGTGCATAATTAATCCTGCATTCAGTGAATTTCATTTGTGGCTGTCATATGCACTATAGTGAGAGGTCCACGTTATAATGGCAGTATTTGATTAACCTTCCGGTAGTCGCGCCCTACTCAATCACACGAGCAGTCGCGTGTTGTATTTTGTACAACATCTAATTTACCAAGTGTTACGTACTCTGTTTACTGTCAAAACATATTAATTAATTGTATAATTACTTTTTCCTAAAGATATCCTGAAAAGTGGCAATTTCTGCACTGATTGCAGGCCGCAAAGAATCACTTTTCCGCTCTAGTGCGCAAAGTAATACTTTGCGTACTCCAGATTTGCAACATGGCAACGCAAAATAGTTAGTAGGTTATATGGAGCACCAGTGCAGGAAAATCAAAATTAAGTTGGTAACTGCACTGACTGTGGTACACGTTATAATAATATGAAGGCAGTGGACAACAGTGGATGAAAGCGACAGCACAGTGCCACATGAGTGACAGCCGCCTTCATTCATTTACTACTAAATTATTCAATTTTAAATAAATTAAGGTTTTTATTAATAATAAAATTACACAGAAAAACATTTGATGGATTTCAGGGAATTTTACCCATAATTACCCGCTTTTCATATTCAATGGTAACTGTAGGAAAAATGTAATGTGAAATACGTGCGCAAAGTTCCTCTGCTGCCCCTCTATTCGCCTACGGCTCGGGCGTAAACGTTTCTTTCGGTGCAGCAAACTGTCACTTTGCGCACTAGTTGCACAAATAACTATTTCCATCTTCTTGGATTATTTCACGCCCATGAACATTTGGATGATCACCATTTCATAGCCCAATAATGTACATCAAACAAAGCCATCAATTCTGTGTTATTGGTTCGTTTACAGTCCCCGTATACAGTCTTTCCCTATCTTATGCACTGTCGCGACTAAATGGCACCTAAAGACTGAACCATTGCTCGGTTGATACTGCAACTCAGTGGAGTGATGGGGGAAAGTTTTGGAATGCATAGATGTGACTCATTCACTGACACCAACCCATTCAATAGTTTTGTGCAGCAAAAAAAAACTGACACTGTTGTACTTTTTACAACAGCGCGACCGCCGGAAGGTTAACATTGGTGTTGCTATCCTTTGATTATCATTCGACAAAGCAGATAGTGCTATCCTTTTCTTCCTCTTAGTTTTTTAGAGATATATTTAATTAACAACATATTCAATTAGCTATTCTTCTAGAATTAATTTAATATTTCTGGATTATTAATTTTATTCCATTTGTTTTTGGGCTTGCTTTTGTAGCATTCTATGTAAATAAATGAAAGTAATTAAATAACATTTATAATGGCCGAATGAATTTAAGGCCTAGTGAAGTGATTTGATCTTTATGTAGCTATGATTATTGTATTATTTTATGCATACTGTTTACTGTAAATTGTAATACTAATGATGATATTTTGTTGTTTCAGACAAAGAAGAGGATAATTATTGGGTTTTTCGACCACAAAGACTGTCCCGAGTACAATACATTCAGACGGGTGGCCACAACACTCAAGGATGATTGCCAGTTCCATGTAGGATTTGGGTGAGTTCCATGTTATGCACTATGATCAAAGTTTCAGAAAATAATAATAATAATACTGAGGGTGATGCCAACATAAGCTCTTAGGCTTGTGCGTGGTTAATGAGAGAGAGAGAGAGAGAGATGACTACGTTTTAGGTAGTCGGGACCGACGGCTTATCGTCTCCTCCGAAAGTTAACTACTTTGATAATTCTAATTATTCAACTCTAATTAGTGTGATGTTTCTAAGATCAACAATTCATGCGCCATAACAAGCTCTAGAGGAACTAACGTAAACAATAATTTATTGCTGCCTTTGCTGAATATGAAAGTGCTGAAAACTGCCAATCGTAGGGCTTCACCCATAATGGTGTAACAACTGAAACTATAGTCTATGCAAACCTTAGATTGCAGATGCTCTAAGTAATGATCTTATGATTGGAATGTGACCTAGCTTTCCGTAGTTTCATTCAGTTCAGTTGTTTATAATAAGGTCTGTTTCTCTCTCCATTGTAATATATGTTTATCATATAGTTGTTCAAACTCACTTCTACAGTGTGTCCACGTTATAATGGCAGTGTTTGATAAGCAATTGTATTGCTTTCCTTGTCTATCATTCAACAAAACGGATAGTGCTATCTTTCGCTTTGCTCTGTTGCCAGATCGTATTTTAACATTGTAGAATTAATAACTAATTAACAAAATATTTCATCTTAATTATTAAATTATTGAAAAATATAATTTTTTGCTTAATAAAATTAAACGAGAATGAACAGCTAATATTACATTAATAAACCTTTATTTGCTACCGTCAATAGAAGGCATTGACAAGACAGAGGTTCGGCAATGTTGTACCCCTATCTTTCTCCACTGCCATTATAACGTGGACCTCACTATAGCGCACAAGTTTTTCTTTGCCGTTAGTGCCATATTGAAATTCATAATAATTATTGTATGAATTTGTAATTACATAGGCAAATAAATGAGTTATAGACTTATAAAATCCGACGATTCTTTTGTAGTAACACTGTATCGATTGTATGATATTTTCATGTGATTCCTGGAGTGTAGTACAGCAGATCCTCCCTCCCAACCAATTGATTAGTTATGCCGGGTGATTTAAAACGGACTTTACAACTTTGAAATTTCATATAAATGTTATTAAACAAGGTATAGAGCTGTTTCTGGTGTTGTTTTAAAGGAAAACACTCCAAGTTTTGACTTGCGTAGTCCGCTAGTACCTGGTCGCGCCGCACAAGCGCTAGCGGATGCTACGTCAAAGATGGCTGCCTTCACTTGACCCGAGCGTGCTAGCTGTGTGTTTTGGTTTGAAGGATCGAAGTCTGCGACAACAGTTCAGCGTAATTTTCGAACCGAGTACATTAAAGATACTCCTAGTCGGCCTACAATTTATGATTGGGATAAATGTTTTGTAGAAACAGGTTGTTCAGTGAAACATACAAAATCTTCAGGTCGTCCAAGCACATTTGACGAAGTCGTTGAGACAAAGTTTTGTCAAGAGCCCTACGAAATCGACCCGGCGTGCATCTCGAGAGCTTCAAGTCCCATAATCGACAGTTTGGTTTCATAAAAGATATGGTGTACGTACCTCTCGTTTGCCAGTCCTCGACCTGAACTTAGAGCAAGGATTTGCGCTGCTGTTGAGAAAGTTTAACCTGAAATGCTAGTGCAAGTCTGGGAAGAAATCAACTATCGATGGGATGTCTGCAGGATAACCAACGGAAGTCACATAGAACATTTTCAGTTCAAGGTAAAAAAACTTGAAGTGTTTTCCTTTAAAACAACACCAGAAACAGCTCTGTACCTTGTTTAATAAGATTTATATGAAATTTCAAAGTTGTAAAGTCTTTTTTGAATCATCCGGAATAATTATTCTTCAATTCAATTTATTTTTCCTTCTAAATACAATTTAAAGCAGTAACATAGAATCTTGAGCAATAAGTGTATAAAATTCAAGAATCAATACAATATACTTAATTTCATCTTGAAATCAGATAGGAAATAACTTACTTAGGCAAGAAAGGCCTGTGCGTAAGCTCATATTCTATGATATAATGTGTTAAACAAATACAAGACTTAAAATCAGATAGGAAATAACTTACATAGGCAAGAAAGGCCTGTGCGTAAGCTTATATTCTATGATATAATGTGTTAAACAAATACAAATACAAGACTTAAAATCAGATAGGAAATAACTTACATAGGCAAGAAAGGCCTGTGCGTAAGCTTATATTCTATGATATAATGTGTTAAACAAATACAAATACAAGACTTAAAATCAGATAGGAAATAACTTACATAGGCAAGAAAGGCCTGTGTGTAAGCTCATATTCTATGATATAATGTGTTAAACAAATACAAATACAAGACTTAAAATCAGATAGGAAATAACTTACATAGGCAAGAAAGGCCTGTGCGTAAGCTCATATTCTATGATATTATGTGTTGAACAAATACAAGACTTAACCTATTTCGGACTATGTGTAACCTTATCTAAATTTGGGTTAATTTGATAATATTTTCTGTGATCTCAGGAGCGTAGTCCAGCAAATGCACCCGCCCAACCAGCCGATTGTCGTGTTTAGACCAGACGTGGCGTTGTCGAACGAACGTGACGAGACATATAATGGCTCACTAACCAGCTACGACGAGACGAACATCTGGATGAGTGAGCGCTGCATCCCTCTGGTCAGGGAGATCACGTTTGAGAACGCCGAGGAGCTGACTGAGGAGGGCCTGCCCTTCCTCATCCTCTTCCACAAGCCCAACGACGAGGCTATCATCAAACGGTTCAAGGACATAGTGTACAACGATCTCATACAGGAGAAACGTGAGTTATTCAACTAATAATCTTTCATAATTCTGTTGTAAACTAACTTGAAACTTGAGGAGTTGAAAACTTGACAATCTAAAACCTTGACCTACTAGAAACGTGACAAACTAAAAGCTCAAGGAGTTGAAAACTTGACGATCTAAAACCTTGTCCTACTACAAACGTGACAAACTAAAAGCTCAAGGAGTTGAAAACCTGACAATCTGGAACCTTGATCTACTAAAAACGTGACAAACTAAAAGCTCAAGGAGTTGAAAACCTGACAATCTGGAACCTTGATCTACTAAAAACGTGACAAACTAAAAGCTCAAGGAGTTGAAAACTTGACAATCTGGAACCTTGATCTACTAAAAACGTGACAAACTAAAAGCTCAAGGAGTTAAAAACTTGACGATCTGTAGCCTAACCTTGACAGAATGAAAACATGATAAACTGAAAACTCCAGCAGTCGAAGTGAAACCTTGACAGACTGAAATCATGCTTGACTAAATAAAAACATGACAATATTAATACTGAAGGAGTTGAAAACTGACAAACTGGAACCTTGACCTATTAGAAACGTGACAAACTGAAAGCTCAAAGAGTTGAAAACTTAACAATCTGAAACCTTGTCAGATTGAAAACATGATGAACTGAAAGCTCCAGGAGTCGAAGTGAAACCTAGATAGACTCACATCATGACAACTGAAAGCTTGATTAACTAAAAACATGACAATCTGAATACTGAAGGAGTTGAAAACTGACAAACTGACATACTTTATAGTACCACTCTATGGCTCAACTCACACTTACGCGACTCTGGTCGAGAAGAGACTCGACTCTAGTGGAGAGCATGTGTTTCCAAATGGTGACTCTCAGACCATTCGATTCTGGTCTCCGCGCCTTCACCATTTGAAAACACATGCTCTCGACTAGAGTCGAGTCTCTTCTCGACTTGAGTCGCCTAAGTGTGAGTTGAGCCTAAAAGTACGCTTGCCAATAATTGTTTGAAATTAAGGCGTACGTTCTGCCCAACCTACTTAATTACTTTTTCATCGTATTTCTATTGGTTTTTTTACTAATTTACTGTGTTTTCTTGCAGAAAACAAATTATTTGACAGCCTGGTTAATGACTTTTTTATTGTATTTCAATTGATTCTTATAGTATTTTTGGATAATTATTGTGTTTTCCCTGCAGAATAGATAATCCTTTCGATTGCCCAGGCTGATTAATGACATTTTATCGTATCTCTGTAGTATTTTTGGTTAATTTATTTTATTAATCTTTTTAGTATTTTTGGCTAATATATTATTGTTTTTTGTTGCAGAAAACATCAACTTTTTGACAGCTGACGGCGAGCGCTTCGCTCACCCACTGCATCACCTAGGGAAAGGCCAAGATGAGTTGCCTCTGATTGCTATTGATAGTTTCCGTCACATGTACCTCTTTCCCGACATCAAGGACATGGAAACGCCCGGCAAACTACTCCAGTTCATTAAGGTATGTGCGAATTGTGCTTCGGAAAAGTTTTGTTGTATATTGTAACTTAACGTGCCGGTTGCACAAAAGACGGTTAAATTCACAAAATGAATTTAATCACGATTACCGGCTTTTGTGCAACGTGCCCAAGTATTCAATTTTCATAATGACTTCTAAAGGTGCATACAGACTTCTGCGTCACGAACACACGTAATATTTTAATTTCCATCAGTAGATTTTCTGATGGACAGGTTCCGGCTACCTAAAAAGGAGTTGTTAGGTCATGTCAGAGGCATTTAAATTGATCAGGTGTGACCTAAAAACTCCAGACCTGAGCCAGCCAGGTCCCTCGATATTATTATCATCAGTAAATGCTATACTTATTACGTCTGCATCTTACTAATTTTATACAAATAAATATAAAAATAATTTCGTACTATAGATTTACAGGGTGTCTGATAAGTCACTCCCTATTTTTATACAGCTATAATATCTTTATTTATGAACCAATTTTGTTAGAAACAAATTTGTTAGATAGAGCACTCCTTGAGGTTGTGTTTAACACCAATTTTCATTTGTTTCAGTTTAGAAATGCCCTCTCTCTTGACTGTGGAAGAACGAGCCGAAATAGCAGCTCGTTATGAGGTCTGGGGATCTGTGGTGCGAGTACAAAGGTGGTGGAGGGCTGAACGAGGGATCCATGCTACACTGGATGCAACAACTGTTGAAAATTTCTATTCCAAATTACTAACAACAGGGAGTGTCGCAGATGCAAGACGATCAGGAAGACCATCAACGTCAAGGACAGCAGAGAATGTTGACAGAGTTCGTAAAATGTTCATGAGGAGCCCTAACAAATCACTGCATCAAGGATCTCGTGAAAGTGGTCTTTCACGTTACTCTGTTGCAACGATTCTTAACAAAGATCTCAGTTTTAAGCCATGGAAGCCACGAGATCCTTGATGCAGTGATTTCTTAGGGCTCCTCATGAACATTTTACGAACTCTGTCAACATTGTCTGCTGTCCTTAACGTTGATGGTCTTCCTGATCGTCTTCTATCTGCGACACTCCCTGTTGTTAGTAATTTGGAATAGAAATTTTCAACAGTTTTTGCATCCAGTGTTGCATGGATCCCTCGTTCAGCCCTCCACCACCTTTGTACTCGCACCACAGATCCCCAGACCTCATAACGAGCTGCTATTTTGTCTCGTTCTTCCACAGTCAAGAGACAGTTTTTTTTCTAATTTATTTATACATTCATATACACAAAATTATCCCTAACTCATTGTGAATGATGGGAAAGGAACAACTTGATTTTATTATTAATTTGATTTATTTTGTGTTTGGATTTTAGGACCTGTACTCGGGCAAACTGCATCGCGAGTTCCATCACGGCCCCGATCCCAACGAGGTGTTGGCCATAGAGCACAAGCCTAGTGGAGCACCCACCACTCCACCAGAGTCCACATTTAAGAAGCTCGGCCCCTCTAAGAACCGCTACACGTTGCTCCGGGATGAGCTCTAGAACAACATCTGCAAACAGGTCGAGTGAAATGCACTCTATACTGTCAGCAAAAGCGGACATGTCATGTTTCTTTTCTCATTTTCTCGTAAAATTAATCATGGTTAAAATTTAACCGGCTGTTGTGCAACCGGGCCTTGGAATCTGAAATTGTCCATTTCGTAGAGCATTGTGGACTCTAGCTACACGATTAGACTAGAGCTAGACTAGTCTAGATTGCTCTATAGAAATAGTTGTTGCAAATTTTGGACGGGTCTTTACTTAAAGCTAGGTTCACACCAAGTTATTAACAAAATGTTAATAACTTAATCCTTATAGATTCTATTAGATTGAACGGAACTTGACAAACACAAATGTTCAACATTTGTATGATATGTTCAATCTAATAGAATCTATAAGGATTATGTTATTAACATTTTGTTAATAACTTTGGTGTAAACGCAGCTGTAGCCACTTTGTACGGGGTGCATGATTGAAGTTATCTACTTTTTTATTGAAGCATTCAAATATATAAGTGGTGTATCTCAATAAAGTTAGATTGATAATCATTGTATTGTTTCTGAAATAATAAATTTGATTTGATACTAGAGTACTTTGTAATCTAGGCCTCTACAATTATTAAAAACGACAGAATTAACCTTCCGCCCTACTCAATCAAACGAGCAGTCGCGTGTTGTATTTTTTACAACATCCAATTTTCCACGTATTAAGTACTCTGTTTACTGTCAAAACATATTAACCACTTGTATAATCACTTTTTCCATTATCTTCTTAGATTATTTTACGTCTATGAACATTTGGATGATTACCATTTCATAGCCCGGTAGGGTACATCAAACAAAGCCATCAATTCTGTATTATTGGTTCGTTTACAGTCCCCGTATACAGTTTTTCCCTATCTTATGCAATGTCGCGACTAAATGGCACCTAAAGACTGAACCATTGCTCGGTTGATATTGCAACTCAGTGGAGTGATGGGGGGAAAGTTTTGGAATGCATAGGTGACTCATTCACTAACACCAACCCATTCAATAGTTTTGTGCAGCAAAAAAACTGACACTGTTGTACTTTTTACAACAGCGCGACTGCCGGAAGGTTAACTTAATTTAGGAATTGTAAGTAAATGGTAGAGTGAATTTGGTACAGTATTGAAATTTCAATCAAGCAAAAATTAGATGAAATAAAACATCCCATCCCACAAAACAAATCATGAATTTAAAACAAAATACAGTTATTTGTTGGTATTACATACCTTAGGCTGGGCGCACACCAGTTAGTCAAGACAAGACATGATCAGACACGTTTAGTCACAATACTTCACACAGTTGCTTAAGAGGACATGTCTAACTGCAATGACTAATCAGTGTGAGTTGTGTCATAAGCAACAATGTGAAGTATTGTGACTGAACGTGTCTGATCATGCCTTGTCTTGTCTTGACTAACACTGGTGTGCGCCCAGCCTAACTATACTCTGTGCTTGTGTTTATGCTGAAGTTCATGCTCCAGGGTTTCTATCCCCAAACATTTTTCACGCAATTCATTTTTTTGGTATTACATAATTCGTGTTTATTCCAAGCCTTGGACATTTTTCTATCAAATTCCATAAAGTTTCTTTGGTAACAGATAACTTTGAAAGTTGTTGGACATCGTTTTCTCACATTTTTCGAATTTCGTAACCGGCAATTTAACAATTTTTCTCCGATATTCTAATCCAAATTGTGATCAATTTTTTAATCATTGTTATACAAAAATCTAGTGAAACGTATTCTGTTGTATCCAAACCTATTTTCGGAAATTACTTGTGAGATATATGTATTAAATTATGTTTGCATTATGGATATTCGTATGTACGAATACAAGGTTCATAGGCTTTGTAAATTTAAATATCCTAAATCTTGAGTGATGTGTGGTACATTTGATATTAATTGAATGAATGGTTCACGTTGAACGGATTAAATTTTAGAAAATTTCTTATTGTCTTCTAGAACTATTTCTATGTTATGCTTGTACAGTCTGTGTATCATCGTATTTAATTACTATAGCAAGGGTTAAAATGCTGAATTATTCTAAAATAGGAAGTAATTTTTGCAATTTATTAGAGATGGTTGGTTATTATTAAAATGCTAATGTTGTACTTGAAAATTCGTTGTAGAAATAAAATTATGTAATTTGCACGATTTCTTATTGTTGTGATAGTTATAAAATATGAATCTATAGTTATTGGTTATTGAGTATATTAACGATTAGTTAGTTGAGCATTATGAGAGAACTATTGAGTAATGTGAAAATTATGTTACTTCAATGATAAAATCCATTCAACTATGATAAGCCACTGATAATCTCTTCTATTTGATAGAGTTAACCATTAATTCAACAAATTAATTTGTTTCCCTTATTGAGGATTAATTTAGTAATGATCCTAATAGATTCATATTCTATTTAAAACTTAATATAAAAAATATATTTAAACATATATTAATATATTTAAAGTTATATTACTCAAACTTAACTACCCTGAATTAAATAATTTACGATGTTACACCATTAAATGAGGTCTGATAATTACAAATTATCTTTACATTGTTTTAAATTTAAATGGTAACAAGTTGGAGAAATAAACACTCATGTACCTTAAACCTACTATGTTTATGATTTCGGTCCGGTTGCACAAAAGCCGGTAAAATTTAACCGTGATTAACTTTACGACAACCAATCAGAGAAGGTGTTTTTGAAAAGATGGCTTCTCTGATTGGGTCTCGTGGAATTAATCAAGGTTAAAATTTAAGCGGCTTTTGTGCAACCGGTACCTAGGCTTATTATCAAATTCCTTGTTTATTAGATTTTTAAATTATCAAATTTCCATTGTATTCAAAACTGTATTGATTTATCCATAATCATTTATATTCATTCTTGGCCTTCTTTATAAAGAATTTGTGACTTAGGGCCGTTTGCACAGTATCAGTTTAAACTAAATTTAATTTTAAACTGGACTGAATCCATATCAAGGCTCGCACGTTATAATGTGGTTCATTTTTAGTTTAAACTACCAGCTGATTGAATTCCGTTTAAGCGTTGACTGCGCAAAAAACGGCCCTAAACTTTTATCTACATCAGCATGATAATAATTATTTATACCAAGACCTTAAAGATGCATCTCTCTAAAAGGTCTTATCCTAATCTCTTTAAAAGGTCTTTGATTTATACATTATTTCATCAGCACTGAATATGATCAAATGTAGATTTTTCTTTTCTAAATGTTTTTTGTTCTACAATTTACATTCTATTTTTTATTGTATGTACTCAATATTTTGTTGTTGAGTAGGTATTCTATGGTCTGAACAAATTATAATGCTGTGGATGATAATAAATTATTTTTTCTACGTTTGATGCTCTAAAATCAATTTTGTTATGTTGAATTTTATTGTATTAATTATTCTTCTATAAATTGTGAATTTTAATTTATTCTCTGAAAATGATCATCGTTCAAGTCATCAGCATAATATTATTATAATTATTCTTCTGTGTTCAAGTCCTAAAAATTGCTGCTATGCAAAAGCGCTTCCATTTACTATGTATCAACAGTCTAGATTCACTTTGTTGATTAGGTAACATTGATGTTATATATTTATAATGAAAGCTTAGTTTAAAGTGAATCATACTTTAGTAGTTTGTAAATTACAAAAAAATATATTGTGCATAGAAACGTTAATAATTTGGGCGCTTATTAATTGATATAATAATTATGCTCCTCACATGAATTTATTATCTAGAATATCACGACAAATTTATGTTAGTATATTTTGCTCAGGATATTACCATAGAGAAACAATAACATAAGTAGATATCCCATGGTATAGGGCGTTTATGTCGCAACTTTTACTGTTATCTCAAGCCGATAGCCCACGTAGTTCTTTCCCGTGAAGCTTTATGACGCTGGTAGTCTCTCATATTGTGCCATTCATACACCCGGTCAAAACAGTAAAAATCAACAATAATCGACAGTAATTGGCTTGGGAAAACAGTAAAAGTTGCGTTATAAACTCCCTATATCATGGGATATCTACTTACGCTATTGTTTCTCTATGATATTACTATAAGATTGCATTGAATTACTGTTTCTCAAGCCACGTTTACACAAGAGTTTCAACAAAAGTTTACACAAGAATTACAGTTTCAACAAAGTTTAAAAGTAGTTTTGAAAACGTTTCAGCAGTTGAAAACAAAACTGCCTTTACAGTTTCAACAAAGAATAAAAAACAGTTTAAAAAAGTTTCAACAGCTAAAAACAAATCAACACTGTTTTACAGTTTCAACAAAGAGTTGACACAAGAATTGCCGTTCCAACTAAGTTTAAAAGCAGTTTTGAAAAAGTTTCAACAGTTGAAAACAAATCAACTGTTTTTACAGTTTCATCGAAGAGTTAACACAAGAATTACAGTTTCAACAAAGAATAAAAAGCAGTTTTAAAAAAGTTTCAACAGTTGAAAACAAAAAAAAACTGTTTTTACAGTTTCAACAAAGAGTTAACACAAGAATTTCAACAAATTTCTTGCCAAATTATTAAAAAGCACAGCAACATTCAACTTGTTTTTTTACAGAAAAAAATGTAAATTTCTTGAAGATACTTATTTGTAAACAGACTTTTCTTGACAACTCTGGTGTAAACTTGGCTGTAGACGAAAGTTGAGTTCATTTTGAAAATAATATGATAGTTTAATTAATTCAGTTGTAGCATTGAGAAACAATAGCATAAGTAGATATCCCATGGCATAGGGCGTTTATGTCGCAACTTTTACTGTTATCTCAAGCCGATAGTCCACGTAGTTCTTTCCCGTGAAGCTTTATGACGCTGGTAGTCTCTCATATTGTGCCGTTCATACACCCGGTCAAAACAGTAAAAATCAACAATAATCGACAGTAATTGGCTTGGGATAACAGTAAAAGTTGCGACATAAACGCCCTATACCATGGGATATCTACTTACGCTATTGTTTCTCTATGGTTGTAGTTTCTATTGTTACATTTTTCATGTTTTAGGTGAATTCTCAACTTCCAGATCTTTGAAATGGTTGACAAAATGAGAGTTATGATTTATAAAAGATAGAATTGTAATGATGATTATTGAGAAAAAATATATAAATTTGAACCAAACGCAAAGATTAGAAGATTAAAAATCATATTTGAAATCTATTTTCTTTATGGAATCTGAACTTTTTTATTGAAATATAGTTTATAAAATAAAAAATTCGTTTGTTTTAGTTGAAAGAATGTTCTAATTATCTTTCACAAGTCACGTTTTGTTTTATATCATCACTTGAATAAATTGTGAATTGTAGAATTTTAATTTATTCTCTGAAAGTGATCGTCGTTTAAGTCATCAGCATAATATTATTTGTAAATAAGTTGAATTTATGCATTATATTGAGTAATGTAAATATTATAGAAAATGTATTAATAAACACGTTGTGAATTAATTATTGTTTTGTGAATGAAAATATCCTACACACAATTGCATGAAATTTTGCAAATTTTCAAATGGTCATATCTCCCGAGCGGTAAGGAATTTTGCAAATCTGATCCCAGATTCGTGTTCCTCGCTTCAAAGAGCACAAGATCACAAAGTTTCAGCAATTTTTATTTTTCACAAAAAATGAGTAAGTGCATGGACTATCCATCGTGAAACACTCTGAAACAAAAAGTATCTCAGATTTGGCTGAAATTTGCACCATAGATGAAGCTTGACCTGAGAAATGTCAGAGCCAAATTTGGCACCCCCAGCAGGGTGAGTTATGCGAAGCTGCAAACATAAAATTTGCAAATTTTCAAAAGGTAAAAATTCCTGAACGGTAAGGAATTTTGCAAATCTGATTCCAGATTCGTATTCCTCGCATCAAAGAGCATAAGCTCACAAGGTTTCAGCGATTTTTATTTTCACAAAAAATAAGAAAAACCATGGACTATACATCAGGTGTTTTTTTCGTGAAAAATGAAAACACGCTCATACTTTAGAATATGATAGTCCTTGAAGGAAAGAACAAGAATATGCCATTAGATTTGCAATATTCACATACGTCCAATAGCTATACAGATTTGAAGTCAAAAAAAATGTTGAAAGAAAGGTTATCGCTTGCAACGCAATAAAATAAAACATCAAACGTTGACAAAAAATATTCTATATTCTTGTTCAGTATAAAGGTCATCAATATTTACAAAAATCAGGGAATATTTCAACATAAATCAAGCTGACACTCTGAAAAATAATATGAGTTTCTGAAGGTCTACTTGTACTCAACTTCAAATTACACAATACTGTTCAAAAATCTTCACATAAAATCCTACTCAAGCTCTCAATTAAACAACACTGTTCATGAATCTTAACCTCTCACTCTTAAAGCTGTCAGGTCCGGTTGCACAAAAGCCGGTTAAATTTTAAATGTGATTAATCTCACGAGAACCAATCAGAGAAGGCCTTTTTGATAAGACGGCTTCTCTGATTAGTTCTCGTGAAATTAAACATGGTTAAAATTTAACCGGCTTTTGTGCAACCAGCACTCAGTATTATTTATAACACCGATACTTCTCGGACCACTAATGCCGACAGTTCAATATAAATATTACTATAGACTGGAATATGCCATGTAGCTAGAATACTTACCTATATAGAATTCTATTACATTACCATATAGGCCTGGTTGCACAACAGGCGGTTAAATTTTAACTGTGATTAATTTCACGAGAACCAATCAGAGAAGGCGTTTTTGAAAAGACGGCTTATCTGATTGGTTCTCGGGAATTAATCACAGTTAAAATTTAACCGGCACATAGTATTTTTTGAACATTGCCACAGGGGCCTATTGCATGAGAAAATACAAACTACAATATTAGGAGTCAGCTGGTTGTTAGAATAGAAAATTACAAAAACATAAGCTTGTAGTTTCTCATGCAACAGGGCCTAGGTGGTCAACAAAGCATTTTTCCGTCCAATAAAACCATGGAGAAAAAATAGCATATAATGCAATAACAGTTATTTGTATATCTAGAGTGAAAAGTACTGTTTTTTTCTCACTGAGGGAAAATTTTGAAGCCCGAGGCGAAGCCGAGGGCAACAATTTTTCTGAGGGAGAAAAATACTTTTAAGCAATCTTTTCTCTATTATAAACCTTTTCCAAACGAGTAAAAACCTATAAATTGAATCGTTTACTTGAATCCTTACTTGTTACAATATTTAGTAAACAATAATGATTAATTAATAAATGATGCTTAAAAATTGAAATAAATTGAAGATTGACAATGTAGTTGGTCCATTTTTACTCATAATTCTCACAATACCTAATAATCAATAATGATTAATTAGGTTGTAATAATGGAATAATTCAGAGATTTACATTATAGTTGGTTCACTTTCATTCATAATTCTTACAATACTTGACAATCAATAATGATTGATTAATTAGGTTTTAATAATGGAATAATTTAGAGATTGACATTATAGTTGGTCCACTTTCACTCATAACTCTTACAATAATTGATAATCAATAATGATTAGGTTTTGATAATGGGATAATTTAGAGATTGACAATGTAGTTGGGATGTACAACGAGCAGTGGATCTTCCTCATCATGCTCTTCGCCTCTCAGACCGGTTTTAACCAGTTCAATAACGATATGGTCCTGAAAACAAACAATTCATTACATTATTAAATGAAAAATACTAAGAAATTGTCAAAAAATCACATATTTATTGATACTTGGAAAGACCGGTTTCGGTTGTCCCATTGTCAATCACTGATAAACTGATCATTACATTACCATCACATATGGAACAGCAATGTTCAACTCAAGACTGCTCACAATATTTTAAATTATGGATAGAAATACTTCTGGGCGATTACCTGCTGGTTCATCCCAAATTTTGTAATTAATGACTGTCGCTAAATTGAAAAATGAACATTTAAAATAGTAATTTTTATCAAACGAAAATCCAAATTAAATGCTGTAAATCACCTCGAAGACTTCTGCTACTGCAAATATTGACAACAGGATGAACAGCTATAGTGAGGTCCACGTTATAATGGCAGTGTTTGATTAGCAATGGTTTTGCTATCCTTGTCTATCATTTAACAGAGCGGATAGCGCTATCACTTTCTCGGTTTGCTCTGTTGCCAGATCGTCTTTTAACAATGGAGAATTGATAATTTATTTATTTATTTATACATCGATACATACAATATAATTCTCAATTATGAATGATTGGGGGAGGAACAACAGGCTTAAAGCCCAAAACTGTTCCTTTCCCAAATTTAGATAGAAATTGTCCAAAAATAAAATAACTTAGGTTATGTTTACACTTCATGATTTTTGTCCAATTTTGACAAATATTCCATCTTAATTATGAAAATACATTATGAAATTATTGAAAAATATAATTTCTTGCTTGATAAAATATAATTGATTATTCTAAACGAGAATAAACAGTTAATATTACATCAATAAGCCTGTATCAGCTACCGTCTATAGAAGGCATTGACAAGACTGAGGATCGGGAGCGTTGTTCTCCTATCTTTCTCCACTGCCACTGGACCTCACTATACATGGAAATTCTATTGGGGCTACTATTCAAAAAGTATTTGTCAGCCCGGGAATTTGAAATTGCCATTCATTTTATTAGAAGAACTCACTAGCTTGAAATGAATTATTGAGACATCTCTTGACCTCTCCTTATGTGATATAGTTTATGGCCACGTTCCCAACAGTTTGAGGCTTGTGCCTGGGTAATGAGATGATGAGATATGAGTGGACCTTCAGCTTTAGGTGGGCCGTCCACTGGAACCGATTTCGTCCGAACTAGCATCGGCCGAAAACTACCGAACTCGTCCGAACGATCCCCCGACAAAGAAAGCTATACATGCTCGTCCATTGCAACAGGTTCATACGGCCGTCTCCAGACGATCAAGTTTTCGATTCGAATTGAATGGGATTTTCCGCCTCTATCCGGCTGAAGTCGAGCTGAGACAACATCATCCTAACCTCAAAATTGTTTCACAGTCTTGTTTTTTGAACATTTGATCTGTTTTATAAAGTTTTAACTATGAACAATGAGAAATTGATGAGTTTGGTTCAAGAGCATGTTCCATTGTGGGATATGCGAGAAAAAAGATATCATCGTCGTGATGTTCAAAGGAATCTGTAGACAAAGATTACTGAACAAATAGGATCTGACTAAACGTAATGAATAATAATTTAGCTATGGACAATGAAAAGTTGATAAGTTTGTTTCAAGAGCATGTTCCATTGTGGGATATGCGAGACAAAAGATATCATCGTCGTGATGTTCAAAGGAATCTGTAGACAAAGATTACTGAACAAATAGGTAATATTATTGTAATGAATAACTTATGTAGTGGATATTTGTTTATTCAATTTTCAAAATCTCAATATAATCATTGTTTATGAAGAATTTTGGTGGCTATGATAGTAGTTAATTCAATATTCAATAGTTCAGCCAACTAATGAACTAGACTGACGTAAACGGTTCCAATGGACGACCATATTCTAACCTCAAAATTGTTTCACAGTCTTGTCTGTTTTTGTTTTTTGAACTTGTTCTATTTATTATATTTGTGAGTAAACACACACAGTAGAATGACTTTCCCTACTAACTAGCTTTGCCATTTCACTTTCTGGCAACCAGCCAACTACTGAACTAGACTGACGTAAACGGTTCCAATGAACGACATATTCGGCCGAATTAATGGCTGGCAGATTCGTCCGATCCAACGGCCGAACGGATCGGTTGAATACGGTTCCAATGGACGGTTACCCTTAGATAGGTTTCGAACCACCGGAAATCGTTTTTCAAATTAATTATTAATTAATAAATTATATTTAGAGGAGTTCGGCTCTAGAAGTGGCCACCCTTACAACAGGAGTAGCAGGTGCATGGAGCTTAAATTATTTTATCGATAGCTCATCAGCGCAACTACGACATCAGTAGCTTTCCTTGAAAAATATTAGTCAATAACTGTATTGAAATGAATGTGAGTGAATAAATAATAAATTAGAGATAAACTCACATGGAAAGCCAGCCTATTGAGAACGCATTCAACCAGATTTTTCTTCTGTAGCAGTTCTTCTTCAGAATCGATTTGATCCTGAATCTGCTCCAGATACCAGGCTACCACCTCGCTACGTCGCACACCTTCCGTTTCCTCTGAAAATTACAAAAATACATAGTTTTTATTCTAAAAATTATTATTCAATCATTGAAAAATACATTTTATTTATTTATTTATTCATTTATTTATTTATTAGAACAGTCACAAACACGATATTTGGAAAGAGAAACAGGCAATTGCCCAAAACTTCTTCAATTCCTTGATTTTGGCACATAAATAGTCCAAAGTGAGGTTAAGTTTAAAATTTCTGTTTTCACCAAAGATTAAAACTCAGAGAATACGTATTCGAGATATGACTGATGAATTTTGAATTTCGAAGGGTTGATAAGAGCCGGAAATAACACTAAACAATCCGAAAGTTTCAATAATATTGAAATAAACTAATATTTTCTTGACGATTAAAAAATAATTAATTATTTTAAAAGGGAATGAACATATAATAAATATGACATCAGATATACTGGTATATTATCCTATAATATAGAAGGCAGTGACAAGGTAGATAACCAGATACGCTGTTCTCCTACCTTTCTCCACTGCCATTATAACGTGGACTTCACTATAGAACTGTTTACCTACATTTGCAACATAATGTTCCGGATGCGCAAAAGCCTGTTGGATTCGAATCATGATTAAATGCCTCAGGAACAAATAAGAGAAGGTATTTTAGAGGAGGCTTCTCTGATTGGTTATCGTGAGATTTAATCACGGTTAAATTTAGCCGGATTTTGTGCAGGTGAGCCTCTGTATTTAAACCTGGGTAGAAATGAAGGCAATCCTTCACTCTGGGAGGCTTGAATAAAACTGTCTGAAAACTGGATAGTATAGATCTGACAGTCAAGTTTTTACAGTAAAATAAAGAGAAAAACTGGAGAATAATGTAAAAACTCAACTTTTTTAATACGAAAAAAGAATTGAAATCATATTTACCTCCTTCAGTAGCTGCCTCCAGCTCCTTCTTTCGCATATAGACGACCAGCATATCAGTCATCGCCTTGTAGTCTTCAAACGTGAGCGCCATCTTCTTTTTCTTGGCTTGCGACGACGCGGCGTCCTCTGATTGGTCGTCGTCTGCCCCCTCCCCGCCGCCATCCTGGTCGGTTTCCATGGCAACGGAGGCGTGGTCACCTGCGGCAGCCAATGACGGGTCGTCTTCAGTCTCCGCCTCCAGAACGATGTCTGGTTGCTCTACGCGAACTATGGACCGGTTCAGAAGGTTGTAAGCTTCTTTCACGTGGTGGGGCTGGACCTGGATTCAACAATAAAAATTTTGTTATCTTGGCGAGTCTGTTGCTTAAGCCGCCATTTTGTGACACCGTTGAGTGGGAGGAGACTGTATAACTGGGCCAATGACAGGCGCTCATGTCCTTGACCAATAGCAGTACTCGCCCACTAGTATAATATCTGCTGCTCTTGTATTTAGTTTTAGTTTATCAGAGATTGACAATGGTGTAACAACCGAAACCGGTCTTTCTAAGTATCGATAAATCTGTGGTTTTTGACAATTTCTTAGTATTTTTATTTGATATGAATAATTACCACAATATCGACTTCACAACTACACAAAAAGTAAAAAAAAATGGAATTTGTTATAAAAAATAATATAGAAATTCAATTGAAATAATAACTGATGATCAACTGATTTATAGTGAGGTCCACGTTATAATGGCACTATTTGATCAAAATTGGCGTTGCTATCCTTCTCTATCATTAGACAAAGCAGATAGCGCTATCCTCTTCTAGCTCTGCAACGTTGCCAGATCGTCTAACAATGTAGAAATATAATTAACAAAATATTTCATATTATGAAATAATTGAAAAATACAATTTCTTGCTTAATAAAATATAATTGATAATTTTAAACGTGAATGAGCAGTTGATATTACATCAATAAACCTGTATCAGCTACCGTCTATAGAAGGTAACGGGTCTTTAGAGGATCGGCAACGTTGTTCTGCTATCTTTCTCCACTGCCATTATAACGTGGACATCGAGCAAATCTTTCATGGCAAATGAGCCGAAAATACGAGGTCTTTAGGCCACCCTGTATCTAGCACAAGGACATTTTACATGTAGAAATTGGTTCTTGACTTCTCTTATGTACACAAATAATATATTGAAAAATCAGAACTACAATATAATTTGCATGCACCAATGTATATAGTGACTGGATTGAGTAGGCTTTTTTGAAATGAGCACTTCTGTGATTGGTTCTTCTGGCATTTAATCACGGTTAAAATGCAACTGGCATTTGTGCAACCGAGTCAAACACATCAAGATGTACAACTGATTTACAGAACCTTCTCACTGAATGACAAAAACTTCAACTAATTGGGTGATTAATTCAACAAAATATGAGGAAAATAGTTATTTGTATATCTAGAGTGAAAAGTGCTGTTTTTTCTCCCTGAGGGAAAAATTTGAAGCCCAAGGCTAAGCCGAGGGCAACAATTTTCCTGAGGGAGAAAAACATTTTCCACTCGTGATATACACATTTTTCCTCCACCTACATTTTTATAAAAACTGCAAATAAAATAATTTTTAAAAACGTACGTGACCAAACAATGTGTTACAACATAATCTTAAAAGTAAACAGAAACAGCTGGCTTGTAATCACAGTTCTCCGCCGACAGCGCTATCTGTCGGCTAAAATTGTAACAACAATGGCCGCCACGACTACAGCTATGATGAAGTTCCCGTTTCAAATTTGATTAGTTAATAAGGAATATTCGTTGGCTGGTATTTTGAATAGCATGGAATATAAAAAAATATTTATACATTATTTTAGTATAGTGATATGAAGTTTGTAATAATTTTAGCATACAAACATATATTTCATATGTTGATCAAATCTGGTTGAGGTTTTGAATTTAGTTGGCTCAATGACTGACTACTCTATATGCTTCCTCATCTGAGCTTAGACCTTCTAACCTATTACAATGTACGTTTTTAAAATAGAGATGCTTCCCATGTTATTTAAATGGAGTCACTTTTCCTCCCTAGGGAGTTTTTCTTTTTTTTACTACCGAGAGCGAAAAAGTGACACTTTAGTATTATGTTTCAGGGAGTAAAGTAAGTACTTTAGATAGTAGGTGGAGGAAAACGTTTTTCCTATTACTGGTAATTTTATAAATGAAAATATAAATGTTTACTGACCTCATCAAGACATTCGAGCTTGGCAAAAGCTTCCGACAAACGGATCAAACTCTCCAGCTGCCTGACTGTGATGCGGTACATGGCCTTGGAACTGAAATTCGCGTCACGCATCCTAAGTTTGGTGTACATTTTCACCAGCAGTTCTCCTGCTTCCTGTACAAAAAATACACAAATTACAATAGAAATATAATACACATGATACAATAAATAGCCATAAAATAATACAGATGGTACAATAAATAGCCATAAAACTACATAGCATAAGAAAAAAAAGAAATACAGCCATTTCTTTAAATACATTAAAATATTTAATTTCAATCAGCCCATATTGTATACAAGACTTCCTCAACTGATTATTGTGAATTGTGAATTATTTATATTGTGACACTATTTATATTCTATGAACACAATGATAAATAAAGAACTATTTGGTTTGATTTGATCTCTAGCATCATGAACCAGCGTAATGCGGCATCCACACGTTGGCCCAATGATGACCAGCACCAGTGTGTGGATGAGTGATTTGCCAACGCTGGCCTTCATTGCAGGCTGGGCCAGCGACTAGTCCAACATGTGGACTATAGTGAGGTCCCCGTTATAATGGCAGTGGAGAAAGATAGGAGAAGAACGTTGCTGATCCTCTGTCTTGTCAATGCCGGTAGACGGTATAGACGTTATAGACGGTAGCTGATACCGGTTTATTGATGTAATATTAACTGTTCATTCTCGTTTAAAATAATCAATTATATTTTATCAAGCAAAATATTATATATATATATATATTCAATGATTTCATAATGAATTTTCCCAATTAAGATGAAATATTTTGTTAATTTAAATTGTTAAAAGACGATGGGCAACAGAGCAAATCAAGGAAGAGATAATGCTATCCGCTTTGTTGAATGATAGACAAGGATAGCAACATCAAAGTTAATCAAATACTGTCATTATAACGTGAACCTCACTATAGGATCAGTCAGCTGATCAGCCAAGTTGAAAACATGTATGGTAGCTAAAACTTGAAAGAGAAATTTTGAGAATAGTTATCATGCAATAGTTATCTTGCCAAGGGATCTTCAATAGATGTCCGGGATCCTAGATTTCTTTATCTATATTGAGGTCCACGTTATAATGGAAGTGGAGAAAGATACAAGAACAACGTTGCTGATTGTCTGTCTTCTATAGAGGTAAGCTGATACAGGTTTATGGATGTAATATTAACTGTTCATTCATGTTTAAAATGATCAATTATTATATTTTATCAAGCAAGAAATTATATTTTTCAATGATTTCATAATGAATTTTCATAATTGAGATTAAATATTTAGTTAATATTATATTTCTACATTGTTAAAAGACGATCTGGCAACAGAGCAAAGCACGAAAGAGATAGCGCTATCTGCTTTGTCGAATGATAGACAAGGATAGTGTGCCGAGCACTATTTTTAATTCAGGCCTTTTCCAAGTTATAATAGTAAATTTAATACGCAATAGGCTAGAGCCATTATTGTGAGTTAGCGAAATAAATTATTTTCTCTCTCTATTATGAACGACCATGACTTTGAGTTTCCCATGATAGATATTTAAAAATTGTGGCTCCGAGTCGTCGAGGAATGTAGATTATGGAATTATCTCTAAAGCTTAGCCTTCCTGTCGCGACATAGAGTGCGATAAGTTGGAAAACAGCAAGCAATGAAATTATAACAAACTACCGATTTTGCAGTTACTATTTGGTCTTAAGGCTCTAGAAGCCACGCGACGATTGGTCAAATTGATTCCCTTCGCCCAATAGGAGACCTGTTTCTAAATACAGTAGTGGGGCTATTCCCCAGCCGAGAGACCAGATTACATTTCGGAGGACACTTTGCTAGGAGCACTACGAGAGTAAAGATGTAGTCATTATGTTTCGCCCTTTTTGGGCAGGTTTACAAGTTTATATCATTACTTAATGTAGGAGCTAGTTTTATTTTTATTGAAGTTTAAATTTTCTAGTAGTGCCATGTCCTGAAAAGTTTAATTGTGTTTCTTCATCATGTACGAATAATTGTTTCTTCAAATAACCGCTAAGGTACGTAAAATAATTGAATGAAAAAGACTAAGAAATTGTCAAAAAACCACTGATTTATTGATAATTAGAAAGACCGGTTTCGGTTATTACACCATTGTCAATCTCTGATAAACTGAAACCGAAACCGGTCTTTCTAATTATCAATAAATCAGTGGTTTTTGACAATTTCTTAGTCTTTTTCATTCAATATGAATAATTACCACAATATCAACTTCTCAACTACACAAAAATACGTAAAATAAGGTTAAAATATAATTTAGGGAATTTAATTGATTGAAACTTCCATAAGAGTATTGTATTAACAAAGCCTGTTATTTTTCAAGTTAATAATATTGATTGAGAATAATCCTTTTGATTTTATTAGTGATGGAAGATAATTATAAATTTTTTTTCTAAAGAAGTATAGAAATTTTTCAGTTACGTTACATTTGAGTTATTGTTTCTGGAGATATATTATCGTAGAGTATTGCTGAAAGTCAGGAAGATAGCCTTTAAATTGGAATGAAATTTTTAAGATTATGTTCATATTGAGTTTAAGACTCAATTTTATATTTTTCTGACTGTGTTTTCTCATGGCGTTAAGGCTTTTAACTGAACGCTAATTTATTAAATTATAACAGAACTTTTGAATTATTTGTGAAGAAAGATCCATTAATTCTGATACAAAGAATCAGTAGTTTAAAGATAAAAATCTATATAAAATGTGGATTCAAATAGAATGAGAGAATTTAATTAATTGTAATCAATAGATAACTCCTGTTTTAGCTTTTGATGAATTGTAGGAAGAGTTGGAAATTAATGCTGTAATACATTTATTTACAGCGGTTCATGTGTGTCCCCAAACCAACTTCATGTACCACCCCTTTGGTTCCGCAACTTTACGTAACACCGCTTCAAGACACCCGTTCAGACGACAGGTCTAGGGACGTAAGAGGACGTCGCCGTCAAGCCAAATTCAACCGGTAAAAGTTCACCGCCAAAAACAAGGTACTGTAACCCCGACGATAAAGCAACGTACAGACCAACGAAAGTGCAGTGTAGTGAAACAAAGGTTCATTCGAGAATGTCAATCGAAAGTGGGGATTCAAAATTATTATGAAATGGGTTATATGGGTTACTATCGACGAAATTTGGGTTCAACGGGCTTTTCTTTCTTGAGTAATTTCATGTTGAAATTAATTTGTTATTGTATGACTGATATTGTTTGGTTTTGTGACGTATTGCTGTCTAAACAAGGGATAGTAATGCGCCCCCAAATCAGATGAAGAATGTCAACAAAGTAACATGAAATTGTTGTTTCTGTTGTTCGATTTTAGTTGCCAATGTTTATTGAAGCTGTTTGTATTTTTCAATTATTTCAAATTGTACTGTTATTCTATAGTAGAAACCTATTAAATCAGGCATGGCAAGATTAATTGAAGTTTTCTTGACTCTAGCCCGTTCACCTGCATGAATTAGGTATAGACTCAGCTATTTTCTAGATGTGTCGGCCTATTTCTAAATTCTAAATTTTATTCAAAATTATCTTCTTTATCATCTTTTAAAAAGGTCAGGCACAATAGCAATACCAGTGTTAATCAAACACTGCCATTATAACGTGGACCTCACTATAGGCAGCTGACAGCTTAATCTGGACCTACAGCTTGTATAAAATAAGTTTAGTTATTTTAGCCATGGCTTTCATTGGCGGAGATCCTTTCGGATATAATAAAAAAGGGTGAATAAGTGTTTGTGAAATACCTACCTTTCCCATACAAGGCTTGAAATGTCTGGCGAATGTGATGTAGCGCAGAACTTCGTCCTGTGTGTAGGCAATATCAGCGTGACGTTCGTTGTTACTGTGGAGGGAGATGATTTCTCGGCTATCGCAAAGTCTACTGTCTGAAAAGGAAAAATATAGATGAACTGTTAAGAATAGTTTGATGTTTTTTTGGGTTTGAAGAGTTTTAATATTTTAGAACCTTTAATTTAAAATTGAATTTGAGAAGGAAAACACAAATGAATTCTAATGAATGATTAGAACAGCCAAATATTAATGGTTTTTGTAGAATTTCATAATAGAAGATAAAACTTGAATTTAAAATGGTCGGTTCCAAATAAATAAAATGGCTGAAACTTTACACTATTTTCTCTTTATTTTATTTTGTGTTCAATTTTCTAGTTTTCCGAATTCAATTTAAACGTAGACTACGACTACGCCCCGTTTCGGAAAGCCAATTTCTGACTCCAGCTGTTTAAAGTTTGGAACTTAGCTAAATCCCGAGATCGGAAACCGCCCTTATTCCTTTAATACAACTAATACCTTTACTATCAGGTGGATCGTTATTTCACATTCATTATAGAAATGAGAAAATAAAGATTTATTTTGTTGTAACTATATACTGCGACTACGCCCCGTTATGAGCTCGGGATTTCCTAGTCCGAAATCTGTAGTTCATTCTCCCTATAGGAGAATAACCCTATAGGCCTAGCACTGTATGCCTAGCCCTATAGGCTAGGCACACTCCAGTTAGTCAAGTTAAGACATAATCAGACACAATACTTCACATAGTTGCATAAAAGACATGTCTCATTGCAATGACTAATCAGTGTGTGCTGCGTCATAAGAAACTATGCGAAGTATTGTTTCTGATCATATCTTGTCTTGTCTTGACTAGCTGGTGTGTGCATAGCCTTATCGATTCTCTGCCTTGCCACTGCCTTCTATACTAGCTGATACCGGTACATTCGATGTAATATCAACTGTCCATTCTTGTTGAGATAATCAATCATATTTTATTTGTCAAGAAAATTCATTCATCAGTAATATTACATAATAAATTTTCGTAATTTGAGATTAGACATTTGTTAATAATTTATACATCTACATTGTTAGGTAGCGATATGGCAAAGTTGCATAGCTAGAAGGGGATAGCGCTATCTGCTTTGTCGAATGATAGACGAGGATAGCAACCCCAATTTTAATCAAATACTGTCATTATAACGTGGACCTCACGAGTACAGAGTTTCTCTCATCAGAATGATGAAAACCATCAGCCGGTGTGACTTCTCCGGAAATCACAAAAGTGAGGACCACTTTATAATGACAGTGTTTGATTAGTAATGGTATTTCTATCCTTGTCCATCATTCAACAAAGCAGATAGCGCTATCTCTTTCTCGCTTGCTCTGTTAGCAGATCGTCTTTTAACAATGTAGAAATATAATATTAACTAAATATTTAATCTCAATTATGAAATCATTGAAAAATATAATTTCTTGCTGATAAAATATAATTGATCATTTCAAACAAGAATGAACAGTTTAATATTACATCAATAAACCTGTATCAGCTACCGTCTATAGAAAGCATTATCTTTAACTAAAGACATTGTCTTTCAACAATGTAGAATTACTTAACAAAATATTACATCTTAATTATGAAAATTCATTATGAAATTATTGAAAAATATAATTTCTTGCTCAATAAAATTGATTATTAATTATAATCAATTGATAATTGAATATTTCAAACGAGAATGGACAGTTAAAAAACCAATGTCCTGGCATCGGGCAAAGTTTCAATCGACATCACTGTCAACAGACCTAAAAGACCTCACATAAAATTGATAAACAATATGGCGACTCTTGGCTTTTGGCGAGATTTCTCACCATATTTAGCGATTTGGAGGTTTAAATAACTGAAATAACATAGGGAGAAAAAAATAATTTACTTATAAATATACAGATAGTTTTCGTAAACATCTTTCAAAAAAAGCTATCACAACCTCTAAAATGCATTTGGCGGGAGTAGATATTGGATTTAACAGCACGACTCTGGGCCCATAACTTAACTGACCGTTTTTAGCTATTGGAGACATGAATAAGCTCTTTCTGACGACTGTGCAACGAAATCATGTGTCTAATTGGGCGTTTTTAGTTTTATGGGAGCTATAGTCAACTTTGACATCTGTACAACGAAAAGTGGAGTTATGGCTTCAGAAATAAGTTGAATGCCTAATTTTAACTTTATGTGACGACTCTGCAACCGGGCATAAGTTGGGGACTTAGCAGATACTCGGTTGAAACGGAGAAATGTCAGCTGTTCGTTTAAACCCCCGTATGAAACACATTATAATAAATGCAACCATATCCACAAGTAAACGTGGTTTAGCGTTAAACGTAGTGTTAGCATAGTTTAGTACCTTAGGGTACTAACTACAAACTAAGTACCTTAGGGAACTCACTACACCCAAGTAGTGTTAGCATATAGCCCTTAGGGAGCTCACTACACCCAACCTTACCTGTTTTAGCGCCTCATACCTTTGCAATGGGGACGAACTCGTCGCAGCAACAAAAAGTAACACAGGCAATGTTGCTACCTTCACTCACCTTGGCAATGGAGATGGTCTGCTGCTCCATAGCCTCGTGAATGGCCACCTGGTCTCGCTGGTCCATCTTGTCGAATTCATCAATGCAACACACGCCGTTGTCTGCATAGCCTTATCGATTCTCTGCCTTGCCACTGCCTTCTATACTAGCTGATACCGGTACATTCGATGTATATCAACTGTCCATTCTTGTTTGAGATAATCAATCATATTTTATTTGTCAAGGAAATTCATTCACCAGTAATATCACATAATAAATTTTCGTAATTTGAGATTAGACATTTGTTAATAAATTTATACATCTACATTGTTAGGTAGCGATATGGCAAAGTTGCATAGCTAGAAGGGGATAGCGCTATCTGCTTTGTCGAATGATAGACGAGGATAGCAACCCCAATTTTAATCAAATACTGTCATTATAACGTGGACCTCACGAGTACAGAGTTTCTCTCATCAGAATGATGAAAACCATCAGCCGGTGTGACTTCTCCGGAAATCACTAAAGTGAGGTCCACTTTATAATGACAGTGTTTGATTAGTAATGGTATTACTATCCTTGTCCATCATTCAACAAAGCGTATAGCGCTATTTCTTTCTCGCCTTGCTCTATTGCCAGATTGTCTTTCAATAATGTAGAATTAACAAAATATTACATCTTAATTATGAAAATTCATTATGAAATTATTGAAAAATATAATTTCTTGTTTAATAAAATATAATTGATTATTTCAAACGAGAATGGACAGTTAAAAAACCAATGTCTTGGCATCGGGCAAAGTTTCAATCGACATCACTGTCAACAGACCTAAAAGACCTCACATAAAATGATAACAATATGGCGACTCTTGGCTTTTGGCGAGATTTCTCACCATATTTAGCGATTTGGAGGTTATAAAAAACTTAAAGTAACATAGGGAGAGAAATAGTTATTTGTATATCTAGAGTGAAAAGTACGACTTTTTCTCCCTGTGGGAAAAAGTTTGAAGCCCGAGGCGAAGCCGAGGGCAGCAATTTTCCTGAGGGAGAAAAAGTATTTTTCGCTCGTGATGTACACAACATTTATCCTCCATCTACATTTTTTTATAGAAACTGCAAATAAAATCATTCTAAAAACTTACGTATTGGTGACAATGATTCCTAACAACATAACCTAAATCTGAAACCTAAAAACCGGTCGTCTGATTGGCACTGCCGATTAGTCTATCGGCAAAAGTTGTAACAATTATATCAGCTGGGCAGCTACCAAAAATGGCTGACTCCAGATCACGCGGTTCAGATTTGAATTGCAGATCAAAAATATTTGTTGGCTGGTATTTTGAATAGAATAAAATATTTTAAAAATTGTATAAATTTTTATCGTCTACTAATATTAAGAATATAATAATTATCATACAAACATATATTTCATGAGTTGATCAAATTTCTGGTTGTGGTATTGAATTCAGTTGACTCAATGACAGACACCTCTATTATGCTATCTCATCTGAGCTTAGACCTTCTAACCTATTACAATGTAAGTTTCAAAATAGAGATGCTCCCCATGTTATTTAAATGGAGTCACTTTTACTCCCTAGGGAGTTTTTTTGTTTTTTACTACCGAGAGCGAAAAAGTGACACTTTAGTATTAGGTTTCAGAGAGTAAAGTAAGTACTTTAGACAGTAGATGGAGGAAAAAATGATTTTCTTAAATACAGATAGTTTTTCGTAAACATCTTTATAAAAAAGCTATCACAACCTCTAAAATGCATTTGGCGGGAGTAGATATTGGATTTAACAGCACGACTCCGGGCACATAACTTGACTGACCGTTTTTAGCTATTGGAGACATAAATAAGCTCTTTCTGACGACTGTGCAACGAAATCATGTGTCTTATTGGGCGTTTTTAGTTTTATGGGAGCTATAGTCAACTTTATGGGAGCTATAGTCAACAACGAAAAGTGGAGTTATGGCTTCAGAAATAAGTTGAATGCCTAATTTTAACTTTATGTGACGACTCTGCAACCGGGCATAAGTTGAGGACTTGGCAGATACTCGATTGAAACGGAGAAATGTCAGCTGTTCGTTTAAACCCCCGTATGAAACACATTATAATAAATGCAACCATATCCTCAAGTAAACGTGGTTTAGCGTTAAACGTAGTGTTAGCATATAGCCCTTGGCTATAGTGTTAGCGTATGGCTTTTGTTGGTGGGGAGTCCCTTGCGGGAAGGTCCCACCGCCTGAATATATCATTTAAGCCGTCAATGGGCCTTACGACTGTCATACTTCAGCCGGGACCATCCGATAACTACACCCAACCTTACCTGTTTTAGCGCCTCATACCTTTGCAATGGGGACGAACTCATCGCAGCAACAAAAAGTAACACAGGCAATGTTGCTACCTTCACTCACCTTGGCAATGGAGATGGTCTGCTGCTCCATAGCCTCGTGAATGGCCACCTGGTCTCGCTGGTCCATCTTGTCGAATTCATCAATGCAACACACGCCGTTGTCTGCCAACATCAGTGCACCGGCTTCAATCACAAAGTCAAAAGATTCCTCGTCCTTCACCACAGCCGCTGTCAATCCAGCGGCCGATGATGCCTTGCCCGAAGTGTAGATGGCTCGCGGACACATGTCTGCCACCTGACAACCAAAAAGGTTTCAATGAAACCAACCAACAAAATAGAAACTTAGAACATAAAATGAATGGTAAATATCTTCCTGAAGCAGCCTGCATACAGTAAGGCTCAACTCACACTTACGCGACTCAGATCGAGTTTGGTAAAGAGTTAGTGAGGAGGATATTTTTAATATTCTTCCCGAAGAATGGACATTGATATGTCCAAAGCTCCGCCAATTTATGTAGATGCATAACAATATAATTATTATCTATAGTTATTATATTACAAATTGCTTTTTCATATCATATACAGTTCAATAATTATTTTGTTAGTCTATATCATGTAAATTCATCTATAATTTTGCTGTATTGTAAGCTATTGTATATAAGTGTATAAGACAGTATATATTGTAATCTACATAAATAAAGTACTCAATCAATCAATCGAGAAGAGACTCAACTCTAGTCGAGAGCATGTGTTTCCAAATGGTGACACTAACACCAGTCGATTCTAGCATAGAGAAACAATAGCATTAGTAGATATCCCATGGTATAGGACGTTTATGTCGCAACTTTTACTGTTATCTCAAGCTGATAGTCCACGTAGCTCTTTTCTGTGAAGCTTTATGACGCTGGTAGACTCTCATATTGTGCCGTCCATACACTCCTACCCGGTCAAAACAGTAAAAAGCGACAGTGATCGGCTTGACATAACAGTAAAAGTTGCGACATAAATTCTCTATACCATGGGATATCTACTTACGCTATTGTTTCTCTATGATTCTAGTCTCCGCGACGTCACCATTTGAAAACACATCCTCTTGAGTCTCTTCTCGATCTGAGTCGCGTAAGTGTGAGTTTAGCCTAAAGCTGCGTACACATATACGCTCTTCCAACCCGCACCGAGCACGCTCCTCCCTCGTACCGCCCTCGTTCCTCCATCGAACCACAGTCGCGCCGCCCACGCACCCATCATGAACGTTACGGAAGATGTTAGATCTTCTCGCGTTCCCCGGTCGAACCACTGTTACTCCCCGGTCGATCATCAATCGCTCTGCTGGAGTGACGTTCGGTTGCGGAGCAGAGCGAAAGTCTGTACGCACCTTAACAGTAGCTTCAACTAAGCGTCCGCTATAGTGTGGTCCACGTTATAATGGCAGTGTGAGATTAGCAATGGTATTGCTATCCTTGTCTATCATTCAACAAAGCGGATAGCGCTCTCTTTCTCGCTTTACTTTGTTGCCAGATCGTCTTTTTACAATGTAGAATTAATAATTAATTAACAAAATATTTCATCTTAATTATGTAAATTCATGATGAAATTATTAAAAAATATAATTGATTATTTTAAACGAGAATGAACAGTTAATATTACATTAATAAACCTGTATCAGCTACCGTCTACGTCTATAGAAGGCATTGACAAGACAGAGGATCGGCAACACTGTTCTTCAATCGTTCGCCACTGCCATTATAACGTGGGCCTCACTATAGAATGTAACAGTACATTCTATAATATCTGGTACAGTAATACTATAGTTCCATAAAGAAAAACCCAAGAGACCAGAGATGGGTGAAACTCCAGGCACAAATGTGGGTCAAGAGGCTGAGTAGAGGGTGGCCGGGCGCCCTAGAGGCGACTTGGCCACCCCTTCCTCAGCGGTAGGACCTTCAAAGTAGGCCAGGAGTGGAACTCACATAGGTCACGAGGACTAATCAGTCTGAAGAGACTGCCAAGCATATCACACTGGATTGCAACAAGCAACCGGGTGATGAATGGGATGTTAGCATGGGGAAAACTCCTGGTTCATGTAAATAACACAGGTATTGGTTTGCCTAACTAACATACTACTTGGGAACACAATAAGCTTCGGTTGACGTGTGGGGTTCATTTAACTTTTGGATCCTTGAATCCGTCCCTTAAAAAACAATAAACACTAGTTCCCAAGAATTTTAGTAAATTAGCCCAATACATCGGACCAAACACAAATTAAGGTTTTATCAATTTTATTTTATTGTTTTAATCGGTCCATTTGGGTACTAGTAAGGGGAATCTATGGTTTCCCACCAAAATTTCTGAAGGCATAACTTTTGACAGCTTGAAAACCAGGAGTTTTTCGTACATTCTTCATTTTGTTTTCTTCACGATATCTCCAAAACCAATTGATCAATCAATATTTTTATTCTATACTTTTTTTGAAGAGCATTGAAGCATCTTGAAGGCATTGACAAGACAGAGTATCGGCAACGTTGTTCTCCTATCTTTCCCCACTGCCATTATAACGTGTACCTCACTATAGTAATGTGATTGGTGACATACCTGTTTGAGGAATTGTGACTTGGCACAGCTGGGATCGCCAACAATACAACAGTTGATGTCACCGCGGAGTGTTGTTCCTTCCCCTGTCACTTTCGGCACACCACCGAACAACATCAGAGTCACTCCTGTAAATTAACAACAAAACAATTGCTCAATCACCAACTGAATATTCACAAAATCAACTTGAAACACGACAAACTAACAATTCAATTACTTGTGGTTCTGTAGACCTCACGCAGTTTACTCATCCACAAGTATCTGATGTCACCTGTTTGAAATGTTAACAAACTCAGTTCACGTTTGAATTTGTATTCCATATGATAATTCATCCAGTTCCGTGATAATCTTCCCATCAGATAAACATATTTCTTAAATATTTGAAAATTAATTTTTTTTTCAATCAAAAATATTATAATTAAATAAATATTATAATATTATAATTTCTATATATTATAATATTATAGTATATTTAATATATTTATTATATATATTTAATATATTATAATATTATAATTTCTTCAGCATTAATTGATTCATTTAATTATTAATCACCTATTAAATTTGTTTTTCCAAATGTGAGAATATTGATACAGATGGGCACGCATAATAATACCATGAATGAAAAACAAAATATTGTAACCATAGACATTGTTTCTCCAGTCATCTGTGTAATGAATTCAATGAATAATCTATGATTTGTAATAATTCTATAGTCTAATAAATCCTATCTTCAGATTAGATGATATATATAGTGATATCAGAGTATGGAGGAACTCCTTTTCTTTTCATATTATCCTTAAAATGCAAAATTTCAAAAAACCTTGTGTATACATCGACGCGCAGTTGAAAAAGGAATATTCCTGCCAAATCTCATCGAATTCTATCAACGCGTTTGGCCGTTACATACATATAGACAGACAAACGAAAATCCGAGTTAAAACATAGACCTCACTAAGTTCGGCTAATCATCTATTTGGTTTTTAAACCTTTGCACGTTGGCTGCTCAATAAAATATATGGAATGTCTCTTAAAGTGAGGCCCACGTTATAATAGCAGTGCAGAAAGATAGGGGAACAGTGTCGCTGATTCTTTGCCTTGCCACTGCCTTCATATGCTAAGCTTTTGAACCTCTGCACGTTGGCTACTGAATACAAAATATAGAATATCTCTTATAGTGAGGTCAACGTTATAATGGCAGTGTAGCATTGACAATACTGTTGCTGTCCTTTTCTATCATACAACAAAACAGATAGCGCTATCTCTCTCTAGCTTTGCAATATTGTCTGGTTTCCACAATATTTTATTTCTACTTTTGACAGTGACTGTACAAAAGTAGACAAACAATCTCAGCCGCCATTTTTTCTTCATTCTATCAAAATACTTGGTACACAAGTCGTATAATTGACTTAAAATGTATTTTTGAAACAATTAAATAATTTTAGACATTACCGTATGAGAATCACAAATTAAAATACATGAAATGACATTTTAAAAGTTGATAACTAACCATCCTAGACTTCATCCATGCTTCAGTTAGCCTACACGTATGGGTTGGACCTACTCGTACCTGTATAAATAATATTGAAAGGTTATTTCAGAATTATTTCCATTGAAATAATTCTGAAATAATACTTATTTTTAATAGGATTTCTATTATTTTTAGAAGAAATTAGAATAGAATACCTACACAATAACTTAATTTCTGTCGTTTTGAAATTCAGATTGGTGTATCACAGCTTTTTAAATTAGTCGCCATTTCAGGTTTGTATAACAATAAAATCTGATCTCAGTTATGGAACCAAATTTTTGAATCAAATCATGAAAAAAATATATTCTTGATTAATTTGACATTAAATTGATTATTTTATCAAGGAAATGATAATTATTATTAGATCAAATTTAATGGGATGAATTGAGTAACAGCTGTGTACACTCAATGGCAAAATGGAGAGACTTGGCAACGTTTTTCTCCTATCTTTCTTCACTGCCATTATAACGTGGACCTCACTATAGGAGAACAGCGTTCCACTGCCTTCTAAAGAGGAAAAGAGGATAGATGATACCAACTGTTCATTCTTGAGATAATCAATTGTAATTTATTCTTCAAGAAAATAAATTTTCCAATTATTTCTTAATTTTCATAATTGAGAAATTTTATGGCAACCTTGTAGAGCTCGAAAAGGATAGCGTTATCTGCTTTGTCGAATGATAGACAAGGATAGCAACACCAATGTTAATTAAATATTGTCATTATAACGTGGACCTCACTAGTTCTTTTTTGTAAAGCTATGTGACGCTGGTAGTCTCTCATACTGCGCTCTCACTCTCACCAGGCCAAAACACAGTTGACGGATCTCAAATGATGTCGAACTGACAATAGTTGACAGTAATCGGCTTGATATAACAATTGAAAATTTTCAACATGAACGCCTTATACCAAGGGATATCTTCTTATGCTATCTCTATGATAAAGACAGGTTTAGTTACCTTTCTTGACCTGATCGTTGCCATGTATGGAAGGGAAAAGACTGTTGATAAGGTTGTTGTAGAGATTTTTGTCGCGGTTCATCTCGAATATCTTTGACCATTCGGCATCGCTCATGTTATGACGCATCACCTCTGGCGTCACATTGGTTAGCAACATTTCCACACCCATGCCTCCGAACTACAATCCAAACAAATAAAATGCAATATTAAATTAATACACCACATAAAATAAATTTAAATACACCACAAATAATTGTACAGGATTGTGCAGAGGAAACGCATGTTTTTCGAACAGCCAGTACTCGTCAACGGGAGAGGGTATTGCCCTGGAACGAATGTTGGCAGACGACCCATACCATAGAGAAACAATAGCATAAGTAGATATCCCATGGTATAGGTTGTTTATGTCGCAACTTTTACTGTTATCTCAAGCTGATAGTCCACGTAATTCTTTCCTGTGAAGCTGGTAATCTCTCATATTGTGCTGTTCATACACTCTTACCCGGTCAAAACAGTAAAATTCGACAATAATCGGCTTGAGATAACAGTAAACATTGCGACATAAACGCCCTATAGCATGGGATATCTACTTACGCTATTGTTTCCCTATGCCCATACTTTGCCATTTCAGTTGCTATGAGCGTTGGAACGTACAACATCGTGTGTTCGCTGTTAAGCAGTTTTTTTAGAAACAATGAATCTGTAGTCACAGTGCAATGCTTTTCCGTCAATATTTTAGAGGCGAGGTGCAATTCCCGATCGAAATACTGTACTCCGATGGGTTGCAGCGTTTAGGAGTACTAGTTCTGTGATGAAAAAGAAACCACCTGGTCTTCCCCGTTCCCCGGAAAGTATAGACCGAGTCAGAACGGCAGTTGTTACTAGTCCTAGACGATCGACTCGACGACACTGACTCGGTCTACATTTTCAGGAGTACCAACTGAACGGGAAAGACCGTTCAATGAACTGCTATTCTCAAACTTAACCTCACTTTGGACTATTTATGTGCCAAAATCAAGGAATTGAAGAAGTTTTGGGCAATTGCCTGTTTCTCTTTCCAAATATCGTGTTTGTGACTGTTCTAATAAATAAATAAATAAATAAATTGTAATTTTCAGCAACTCTGTCAACACGAATACTTATTTTTGTAAGGAATCTTCATTTCTCTGAATTATCACCAAGTCATCCGCATACATAATTGAATTCACAAAACTGGATTCACATAATGGAATTTTCATTTAATAATAATTAAAATCTAATTTGCAACTCACCCTGGGATTTGTAGGCGTGACACTGCACGCCAAGAAGGCCATCCTATACTTCAGGTCCCTGACTCCGAGTGCCTTGAGGCCCCTTATGCCTTCATTGTTGCCGTCACCCGTCTTATGGTGGGCTCCGCTCTCGGCCCGGGCACCCGGCAGTGACAGGGCACTCACGTCCGGCACCACTATCACTGTGCCTGTGAAGTCGAACCTATCTCCGGCCTGGACAGACTCCACTATCTCTTCGCGGAGGATTATCTCCACACTGCAAATAGATAACCAACGAATTATACTCTTGGGGCCGTTTGCAGTCAAATCTTAAACTCGATTCAATCAGCTATAGTGGCTTAAACTCAAAATGAAACACATTCTAACAAACTGGACTAGATACGGATTTAATCCAGTTTAAAATGAAATTTAGTTTAAACTTTCATTGTGCAAATGGCCCTTAATAATATGAAGAAGGAGAGATCATTTCAGGAATGAAGATATTAGGAAAGAATTGAATATCTGCAGCATGAATGAAAGAGTTACTGAGAATCTGCATCAATGGAGGGAGCATGTTCAAGGAATGTCAGCTGAGAAAATACCATTTAAAGTCTATGATTATCAGACAGTAGACAAAAGAGATGTTGGCAGACCATGCAATTGGTGACAATAATAGTTTTTTTTATGTTTATTTGAAGGAAGAAGAAGAAGATTATATGAAGAATAAGAGAGGACCCCCACACACTTCGAACATCAGCAATTGCACTTAGTTTATCGGCTGCAGAATACGCAGCTCCAGTATGGTCCGCTTCTGCTCATACAAATAAAAGTTGACACAGCGGTGAATGAGACTGCAAGAATCATTACTGGATGCTTGAAACCTACTCCAATTGATAAAGTGTACCCTCTAGCAGGAATAGCACCTCCCGCTATAAGGAGAAAAGTGGCTGGTGATGTGGAAAGATCTAAGCAGGAAACTGACCCTCGTCACCCTCTTCACTACCATCAGATACAAGCAAAACGCCTCAAGTCAAGGAAGAGCTTCATGGCTAGGACCCATCTACTGCAGACAACTCCTACAGCAGCCCGTCTTGAACTATGGAAAGAGAAGGCCCATGTCACGGTATCTGAGACATTACCGACTGGAGGAAACCTTACATACAGTGTATGGAAATCACTAAACCGACTGCGGGTGGGAGTAGCAAACTGCAAATCAAACATGATGAAGTGGGGGTACCTGGAAGGAAATATGGACCTAAACTGCAGATGCGGAGAAATCCAAGACCAAAAACATCTATACTGCTGCCCTCTCATGGACCAACCCTGCACTAATGAAGACCTAACTTTAGCATCTGACAATGCCGTGGCGGCAGCTATTTTTTGGAAGTGTTGACCGGACTCGGAAAGTAAGAAAGTAAGTATAAGAGAGGAGAAAAAGTCGAAGACTGGAGAAGAAGTGAAAGAAGAGGGTGATAGGAGAGGAGCAGAGAACAAGTGGACGTGAAGAAGAAGAAGAGGGAAGAAGAAGGCAACAGGAGGAGTAGAAGACAGAAGAAGGAGGAGAAGAAGGCAGGAGGACAAGAAGAGTGGAAGAAGAAGATAAGGAGTAGTAGAATTAGAAGACAGGAGGAAAAGAACAAGTGGAGGAAGTCTGAAGAAGATAGGAGCAGGAGAAGAAGATTGATTGATTGATTGAGTACTTTATTTATGTAGATTACAATATATACTGTCTTATACACTTATATACAATAGCTTACAATACAGCAAAATTATAGATGAATTTACATGATATAGACTAAGAAAATAATTATTGAACTGTATATGATATGAAAAAGCAATTTGTAATATAATAACTATAGATAATAATTATATTGTTATGCATCTACATAAATTGGCGGAGCTTTGGACATATCAATGTCCATTCTTCGGAAAGAATATTAAAAATATCCTCCCCACTAACTCTCTACCAAAACGTTAATTTCATTATTTAAACTAAGGATTTATTTATTAATGGAAATATTGTAAAAGTTTTAATCAATATGAATATTTAAGAGAAAAAAAACAGAAAATTGATAAAGTAAAATAATTATATAATGAATTATAAAATGAAGTAGGCTGAAAGTAGATCAGGGTAATCAACTTTCAGTAATATACAGCAGTATGCAGTGGATAATTGAAATAACATGAGTTTATATAATATATATATAAAATTCGTTCTATAACAGGTTTAAAGCCTTGTATTTGTGGGATGGGTGGGGGATGGTTGTCATGTGATCGTTCTAGGGCCGGACAGTTTCAGTCATTTGTTCCAAAAGATGTTTTTTTAAAGTCAGGATGAAGCTCGCTCGGCTCTCGATGGACCTGATAGAAACAGGAAGTGCATTCCATGTACGACAGGCACTGACTAAGAAGGATTTTGTGAAAATAATAGTTCGATGATTGGGTATCCTTAAAGTACTTTCTCCGGTTCTAGTATGTGAAGCATCTATCCTCCTACCTTCAGAGACAAATTTGAAATCATCTTTAAAATAGTTCGGATTACCGTATTTCAAGATATCTCTAACAAGCTTGACTATTCGAAAAAGCCTTTGATTGGGAAGCTTCAATGTTGAACTAGCAATGTGGGCTGGGGTGATATGATCATGGCGTGGAGAGAGTAGACGAAACGTAGACAATAATTTTGGCAACGCTGTAGTTTATCATTCAGAGTGACTTGCATATCGTTAAGAACAGAATTACAATACATTAAATGTGGGAAGATGAGAGATTGAACCAATAATAATTTAATGTTTCTAGGGAGAATATCGTGCATTTTCTTCAATGCATGCATGGCTGAAGAAGAAGACAGAAAAAGGAGAAGGAGAAAAAAAGAAAAATAACACAGGACGAAAAGAATAAGAAGAAATACAGGAAGAGGACGAGAAGGTGGTGGGGAAAAGTATATTTATCACAGCATCAATTTCAACTTCGAATTCTGTAATTTGATGACAAGTATTTAAAAAAAAATGAATTTTTGGGCTAGTTGAAAATCCTTTCTATAGTATTGAGGAGTTCTTTGAAAATACAGATGTAATTTTTTTAGGTTTGTGTAAGAAGACCTGTACCACTTTTCCAATTTATTATTTTATATTATCATGTACACAGATTTAAATGTGTAATGTTCTATCTTTGCCCTATGTTGACGTTCTCGATACATGTATTTGTTAATGGCAAAAAAATATTTGATTTATCTAAATAAGCATTATTATTAAATAATACTAGACAGAATAGGACACTGACCTTCTAGGAATACATCCACGAGGAGTTCGGCCTGAGTCTCTTGGATTCTGACTTTCTGGAAGTCAACGAACGTCGACTTGTCAATGTCCAGCATAAACCTGCGTCTATTACTGCACACTGGATTTCTGCATATAGTCGGCTGAGTGAACTGCAATTGAAACAAGTGAAATTTATAAGTATAATAGAAAAAAAAACCGACAAATACCGTACAAAACTAACAAATACCGTAACAAAATTGGACACAAAACTCTCGATTTGAAGGTGTAGTAAGGTCCACGTTAAAAAGGCAGTGGGTAGAGATGGGATAACAGTGTTGCCGAATTTCGCCACTGCCTTCTATAGAGGATAGCTGATACAGGTACCGATGTCATATAAACGGTTAATCCTTGTTAAATAATCAATTAATTTTATTCACCAAGAAAATATATTTTTCAATGATTCACAAATGAATTTTCAAAATTGAGATTAGATCAATTATTTTTCTACATTATTAAAGAACGATGCCAACGTTGCAGTGCTATAAAAGGATAGCGCTATCTGCTTTGTCGAATGGTAGACAAGGATAGCAACACCAATGTTAATCAAGTACTGCCATTATAACGTGGACCTCACTAAGTAGTAGCTGGATCCCCACATATCAGTATGAGAATATCATTCCCATAAGTTCTAACTAAACTATTCATACCCCGGCTGTGCTGAGTGGGAACAGTCCAATGAGATCTCATGGAAATTATTTTCACCGTGCCGGTCACTTTCACTGTCACTGGTTTGTGTTTGTTTAGTGATTAAGGCTGTGCAAAGGCTAAAAATAAACTTTCTACTCGTGATATTTTTCAAAGTTTTTCGATTTGTATATCATCAAGCTATCAAAATTAAAAATTTTCTCAGGAAATGGTGTAATAACCGAAACCGGTCTTTCTAAGTATCAATAAATCTGTGGTGTTTGACAATTTCTTAGTCTTTTTCATTCAATTGGCTTTTGAGATTTGAGCGCCTGTAGTTTGAATTTTTGGGACAGAGCATTTCAAATTCGGTAAAATATAAATCCATGAGATTTAGAGGATAGATTCTTCATGGTATTGTTGATCTAGTAAAACAAAATTTTTCTGAAAATATCGATTTTTGAAAAAGTTATTGAATTTACCAAAAATAACCGAAAATAGCTCAACTAAAATTTATTTTTGGTTATTTTTAGTAAATTGAATAACTATCTTGAAATTAAAAAAGTGTAGAAATGTATAATTGATTGTACAGTACCTGTATAACTAATCATATGGGCTTTCATATGGAGCCAATTCCAATATCCTAATACCTAAGATACAGCGTATCTAAGATCCTTCTATGATCACCTTCTTGACGACTCTAAACCTAGCTCCGCAGTGCAGGCTGGATGCTTGTCTGACTCGGACTAGGCGCTGAGACAGCAAATAATAGCAGCGTTGGTGGGAATGCGAGCGGCCGCAGTAACATCTTCCACCCAGCAATGGTCGGCGTAGTTCCGCCTAGCGGACAGACGAAAGATCAAACCAGTCGGTTATTTGATCCCTCCAGCCAGGCTCAGCCAAGCAGCCGAGACATAGAACAATGGAGTGACGGTCTAATTCGCGTTCATCAGCAGTTTTCTTTCTCACGATTATTTTGATTTTTGTGTGTCAATAATAGCTCCAGTCACCAGTAAAAAGTTTCCAGAAACGTGGTGTACTACTGGTAATCCCGTCCTGTCTCCAAACCTATGGATTGGGGTACAGTTAAGATTTAATTCACGAAAACGTCGACAACCCCAAAAGTAAGTCTTTAATTTGCACTAACCTTGGAACTGGCGAGGAAGTGGACTGTATCTCGTGTGTAGAAGTTACTGCTGACGATATCCTGTCTTTATGCGTAGGCCTATATGATATTGCACATATATCACGAAACGAAACGAGGTAATTACGTTCAACTCGAACGCCACGGAAACAGGAGACACGGAACGAAAAAGATGTTGACTTCTCGACAACGCTTCTTGAAGTGCTGGGTGGAAAGATAAACGGGAAGGATGAAGGAGGGGTGAGGGAGAGAGGTTATCTTGCCTCTTTGGGAGAGGGGAAGGGGAGGAAAGCGCAAACTAATCAGCCCACAATCAAGGCTGCCGATCCTCCGTGAATCCACCATCTCCGCCCGCCTTGGAATGCCCCATTTCCAAGAACATAAACTCAAAAAAAAATAAAATTTAAAAGTAAAAGAAAAACAAAACAACATGCACTGAACGGTAGGAAAGGAAAAACGAAGGGAAAAGGAATAGGAAAGGAAAACTAGGGGTGTGGGTTAAACTAATAGGGAAGTATGGGGGCAAGTTTCCTAACTGGCCTAACATACTCACCAGAGTTAGTTTTCACGTGAGCTGAGCGCACAACACCCTTAGCATCACTTATGATTTGGGTGACTCTACCTAACGGGTATGATAAGGGTGATGAATTGTCCTCTTTAATCCATACTAACTGCCCTACCTGAAGGTTTGTGTCACTCTCAAACCACTTATTCTTCTGTTGAAGAGTGTGGAGGTATTCACTCTCCCACCTCTTCCACAATCTCTGAGTGAAGCGATTAACCTTTTCCCAACGAGACAGTCTGTGCTCGTTGACATCACTCACGTCAATTTCAGGAACCGCCAACAGAGGGCGATGAACAAGGAAATGTCCGGGAGTCAGCGCCTCGTAGTCATCAGGAGATGAAGAGAGCGCATACAACGGTCTCGAATTGAGTATCGCCTCAATTTTCACCAACAGAGTGGAAAGCTCAACAATAGTTAGGACCGAATTTCCCACTTCACGAAACAAATGGAATTTCACATTTTTAATATTAGACTCACAGATTCCATTCATGAAAGGAGCATGTGGAATATTAAAACGAAATTGGATGCTTTTAGATGACATCGCATCACAGACGTTGGATTGATTTTCTGATGATCTGAGAAATTCAAAAATTTCCTTCAATTGTCGCGCAGCACCTTTGAAGTTCGTCCCTTGATCACAGAATATTTCTTTAGGCAATCCACGCCTAGAAACAAAACGATGGAGAGTGTTAATAAACTCTTCGGATGAAAGACTTGTAAGCACCTCAATGTGACAAGCTTTTGTTGCCAGACAGACAAACAGTGCAAAGTATGCCTTGTACGTACGAGCTTTGGGCCGAATACTCTCTTTGACAGTGAAAGGACCAGCTAGATCGACCGCAGCCTTCAGAAAGGGAGCACTGGGAACAACACGAGAGCTGGGAAGATCACCCATGACGGGAGCAACAGGAGTTGCATTGAATAAGCGGCAACGAGTACAATTGAAAATCACATTTCTGATAACACTGTGTGCTCCAACAATCCAAAAATAACGCTGAATAAGAGCACGCACTATTCTTGGTCCAGCATGAAGATGAAAAATATGATAATACTCAATGAGGAGTTTAGTAAAATGACTATCTTTATGTATCAAACAAGGATGCTTGGCTTCATATCCTAAAGCACTATTTACCAATCTGCCACCAACACGAATCACACCATCACAATCCAAGAATACAGACAATTTTTGGAAACTCTTATCACAAGGTTTACCCTCTTTCAATAGGTCGAGTTCACGATTGAAATGACACTTTTGAACAATTTTAACACAATAAATTTGTGCACATTTCAACTCTTGAACACTAAGTGCGCCTGATTTACGACAGACACCACTAATTGATGCTTTACAGTTATTCACGAAACGTAAAACATAAGCACAGGAACGTAACAATCTCATGTATGAGGAGAAACGTGTTATCTGAATAACAGCAGTCTCTTCAGTGATATTCAAAACAACACCTTTATTTTGTTTCACATCAGGCAGAATTTCAGTAGCAGGGTAAGTCATAGATGACAACGGCCAACATGACAACGAATTAGAACACCACGTTGGAGCATTGAACCAATCTTGCGAATTGCACAAGTTTTGGGGAGAAACGCCTCTTGATCCAACGTCGGCAATATTGAAATCAGTAGCAATGTGATTCCAATCAGAAATATTAGTCAACTCTAATATTCTCACAACACGATTTGCAACAAACGTTTGCAACTTGTAAGGAGGTATATGCAACCAAGATAAAACAATAGTTGAATCACTGAACAGAAACGTAGATTGAAGATTGATTTTTTCCAGTGAAGGAAGGACTGAAACATACAATCGCGAAAGCAACAACGCAGCTTGAAGCTCTAATCGAGGAATAGACAGAGTTTTCAACGACGCAACTTTAGTTTTAGCTTTCAACAGGAAGCATTTCACCGTAGATTCTGACGACACAACTCTCAAGTAAATGCACAGATTCCTTTCTGCGATGCGTCGGAAAACCCAAGTATTTGACAAGAAAAAGCATCACCATGAACGCATCGAGGAATTGAAATTGAACTTAGAGCAGGAAGCTCTCTCATCAGCTCGTTCCAGCATTCGTTGTAGTCAACAGGAATCGGCGTATCCCAATCGATGTCCAACTTCCACAGCTCTTGTAAAAAACATTTCATTTTGAATATTACTGGAGCTATAAAACCGAGAGGGTCATACAGACGCGCGATAACGGACAGAACAGTGCGCTTAGAGTTTTTCTTTTGAAACTCTGGAACGGAGACTTTAATATGAAAACAATCAGTAGTTGGGTTCCACATTACGCCAAGAACTTTCACATTTGAATTAGGCTCATCACTGATATGAAGTGGTACTTGAGTGTTTTCAGAACGAATCAAATCCAAGAACTCAGGAGAATTACTGCTCCATTTATTCAACTTGATATGAGCACAGTTTAGAAGATTACAAAGTTGTGATTTTATTTCACAGATTTCTTCCAACGAATTAGCACCTGTGAGAAAATCGTCGTGATATATATCATCACGAATAGCTGCTGCTGCCAACGGAAATTTATCTCCTTCATCTTTCGCCAGTTGAATGAGAGCACGTTGAGCAAGAAAACCAGACGGTTTCAAACCATATGTGATTGTTTTGAGCTCATAAACGACAATATCATCGGAAGGATCTTTACGAAACAATATGTGAAGGAAGAACGATCTTCTTCATCAACGAGGATAGCACGATACATTTTCGTAACATCACACGTGAATACGAATGAGTGAAGTCTGAATCTAGTTAACACATCACATATGTCATTTAACAATTTTGGACCTGAATGAAGAACTTGATTCAACGAAATGTGACTCTTTTTAGCAGACCCATCAAATACAACACGAACCTTTGTTGTAGGTGATGACGGATTGAATACACAAAAATAAGGAATAAAATATTTACCTGGTTTTTTAGCAACTTCCATATGATCCAAAAGAAGATACTCTTCCATAAATGATACGCAATCAGATTTCAAACGAGCATCACGCAGCATACGACGCTCCAACGACAGAAAACGATTTAAAGCAACATCATGAGATTCATGAAACTTGAGTTGATTAGTGTCAACTTTGAAAGGGAGACGAACAACATATCTTCCTTCAGTATCACGCGTGTGAGTTTCAGCAAAATGTTTCTCACAAAACTCATCATCGGGACTAGGAAATTTATGATTAGGAATTTCTTCACTTTCCCAAAACTTATGAACCAAATTATTCAACGAGTTCTCAGAGGTGGGACACGTCATTAATGCAGTCAATGACTGATTAAGAAGACCGGAATGATTTGGAAATTCACCCAAAATAATGTCACCAAACACGGTAGGAATCACGCAAAACGAACACTCTTCACTAGATGAGACTTGACTATGATGACGTAATATTTTGTTGAATAACTGACATCCCAATAGAAGATCAACGGAACGTTGTTCATAGAACACAGGATCAGCAAGGTTGAATTTTTTCAACTCATTTTGCACTTTCGAACTGAGATAAATAGGGGGCAATGAACCAACTATTTTATCAATCACGTAAGCCTCAGCTTCTAGACGAGGGTGATTTGAGCCCTTAGGTTTCAACAAACATTTCACAACACCAGAAGAATTCCCTACACTCGAGGAATTCAAACCAGAGAAATTTTGATGACAATCATGAACAGATAAACCAAGTTTCATAACAAGATCTTTTGTGATGAAATTAGCAGTACTACCAGAATCAATCATTAAACGAACACCAATAAACGAACCAGATGAATTTTTAATAACTGCTTGAGCAGTACCTAGAACAACACTCGTTTTAGGAATTAAACTAACAATTGATGACTTATCAATAACATTATCAGTGATACCACAATGCTTAGAAGAATTTGAATTCTCAACAACATTCATAGTGCTATCAGTTTGAGTGATCGAATCAACGGATTTCGATTTCAAAGCAACTTTAGAGATGTTATCAGTAGACTTCTGATAACGAACAGGAGAATTCGAACGGCTATTATCACTACTACGAGGATAATGAAGTAATTTATTATGCATACGACCACAATAACACAACGATTTAGACTTGCATTGGTTTACAGCGTGAAATTTGGAGAAACAATTGAAACAGACTCTCAATGATTTAATAAATTCATTCCTAGCTTTTGGATCTCTTTTCAAGAAAGCAGGACATTTGAATAACGAATGATTCGTTGAGTTGCAAAATGAGCATTTTGTTTCAGCACTATCATTCAATTCACAAGTAACTGAGCTGCTTTTATTTCGAACGCTGTTATTAGCCTGAGTAGATAAGACAACCTTTTTCTGAAAAGACTTATTTTTCGGCTTTTCGATAGATTTTTGTTCATTAACAGACGGCACATCAGATGCAGATAATTGATAAGATCTAACTCTCTTATTCACGAAATCAATCAACTGTTGACAAGAAGGAAAGCTCTTATCAGCTACCTCGAGCTCAAACGATTCACGTGATATTCTGTCTAATTGACGAATAGCTAATGAGTACAAGATATAATCAGCCAAATCAGGAACTTTCAACGATTTCAGAGTGGTAATACTATCACCTACTTTAACAAGAAAATCTTGAAGCGATTGTAACGAAGGTTTAAATGGGATTGAACTAGTTTTCAAAATCTCATTTACGTAGTAGTTAGCTAACACCCTATCACTCTCATAACGCTTGCATGAAGTTTTCCATGCCAAATCAAAATCACTACTTATCTGAAAAGATTTCACTACTCTGGCTGCTTCGCCTTTCAACAAATTGTGCAAAATATGAGATTTATGAACAGGAGAATAATATTTATCATCCACAATCAATGATGAAAAGATATTTTTGAATCTAGGCCAGTCTGAAATATCAGAGCCATCAAACGGTTTTATTTCAGTTGGAGGTAATATCATGTTCAAACGGGGAGAATGAGAGGTTGAAGGTGAAGGTTCACTTTTCTCCCTCGGCTTCTCATTTTTCATTTGATTCAATTTATCACGAGCATTTATTATTGCACAGGATAAATTATCAATAACGGTAAGTGATTGATATTCAGGTTCTTTAGTAGGTTCAACTTGAATAGATAATTCATTGATTTCATCTAAGAGTGCAGAATATTCTTTCACAGTATTTTCAATAGATATACTTCTTATCAAAAATTGAGATTGAATTTTAGGATCATTGATGTCCTTCAACAAGTCATAGGCTTGTTGAACACGGCTAAACAAAGTTTCTTTCTTCTTCAAACGAATAGTAAGCAAGGCTTGTGGGCTTGCCATTGTAACTAAGTAACTGATTAGATAAAGAAGGAGATTTGGAAAGGAACTTTGTAACTGGATTTAACATGGATATCAGTGCATGTATCAACAAGTAACTCTACTATTAACGAATTGAAATTTAAATTGAAAAATAAATCTCTTGGAAATAGAACATATCCTAGGCCTGGTCGGACCATGTGGTAATCCCGTCCTGTCTCCAAACCTATGGATTGGGGTACAGTTAAGATTTAATTCACGAAAACGTCGACAACCCCAAAAGTAAGTCTTTAATTTGCACTAACCTTGGAACTGGCGAGGAAGTGGACTGTATCTCGTGTGTAGAAGTTACTGCTGACGATATCCTGTCTTTATGCGTAGGCCTATATGATATTGCACATATATCACGAAACGAAACGAGGTAATTACGTTCAACTCGAACGCCACGGAAACAGGAGACACAGAACGAAAAAGATGTTGACTTCTCGACAACGATTCTTGAAGTGCTGGGTGGAAAGATAAACGGGAAGGATGAAGGAGGGGCGAGGGAAAGAGGTTATCTTGCCTCTTTGGGAGAGGGGGAAGGGGAGGAAAGCGCATACTAATCAGCCCACAATCAAGGCTGCCGATCCTCCGTGAATCCACCAACTACCATATTAATTACTTTTCATGATGATTTTCAATTATTTAAAAACATTGTTGACATTCTGAGCCTTCAGGCTAAACTTGAGGTCGCTGAGAACGAATCTGCAATCAGAATTTCTCTATCACGAAAAATAACGAAAAAAACCCAGCTGTTGATCTTCCGGCAACCGTTAACAGTCGTCCTGCAATGCGGCCGAAACACTTCCAAGCCAGACACCCATCTCAAATGACAACAACGCCAAGCTGTGAGAAACCATCCTGCACTACGGCGCTAGGTTGACAGAGGAGACCAAATCCATTGACGATTCCCCAATCCCAGGACCATGAGGAAGACATCGGAAGTAAGAAAGGTGTTGCCTAGTCCACACGTTGGCCCAGCCTTGTAAAGGTCCAATTTCTTATGAAGGCCAATGAAGAACCAGCGCTGGCAAACCACCCATCCACACTCTGACGCTGGTCGTCATTGGCCCAACATGTGGATGCGGCATGAGGTACAAGCTTTATTACACTAGACGCCATAAATACTGTCCTTAACCACACGACCTCACTACGAATATAAACTCTGTGATTTAGGTTTCAAGAAACTGTAGACTTGGGCTCAACTCACACCTACGCGACTCAGGTCGAGAAGAGACTCGACTCTAGTGGAGAGCATGTGTTTTCAAATGGTGACACTCAGACCTGTCGATTCGAGTCTCCCCGCGACGTCACCATTTGAAAACACATGCTCTCGACTAGAGTCGAATCTTTTCTCGACCTGAGTCGCGTAGGTTTGAGCTGAGCCTAAATTCTAACAAATATTGCTAGCAATAGATACCTTGAACTGCTGCTCCACACCCTTGACGACGGTCTGACAGTCGAGACAGGTGAAGGTACCCAGCACCAGCTCGGGGTGCACAGGGTGTGTCCGCACCACTTGTCCTGATATGCGCACCAATGAGCCCACTTTGGCCGTAGTCAGTTCACGCACCTTGTGGCGGGTGGGCACATCCACAAACGCCACATAGTACTCCTTGGCCTTCGAAGGTGTCCAGCCGCGGTCTGCCGAGAAGTTCTTAACAGCTAGGCACAAGTAGGGGTAGAGTCTGGCGAGGAAAACAAGAAATTATTATCTTAAAATTTATGAATTCAGGGCTACTTTCTTGTATTTATAAACTACAATTCTATTATTTTATCAATTTCAAAGGGTACTATAGTTATACTTTAAAGACATAAAATTCTCCCTCTTCTGAGCTTGTACATCCTAGAGACCGTATGTTTCATAGAGAGGTACAAGAATAAATTCAGAACTGGCGCACATTTCCACAATTATAGAACAAGGCGTAGGGAAGAGTTGTGAGATGATGCACACAGGACCACCATGTATGAGAGAGAGAGGAGTAAAGAGTGCTGGGATTCGACTGTACAATAAATTACCAGCTAACATGAGAGAAAATACAGGACGTAAATTCAGAGTATTGATGAAGGAGCAGCTTTTGAGCATTTGTGTATACTCAATTGATGAATTTGAAGCACATTACGGGGTATTATTATGCTGCTCAGTATTATTATGTAATTTTGCTATCTAGAATAATTGAACTATGAATTGATTTCAATATATATTATCGAAATATCCAAATACCCCTTCCGTTGGTGATGAATTGGACGAATAATAATAATGATGATAATAATAATTCTATTTTATGAAAAAAGGAAATATTAATAAAACTTTAGTGACAGATAGATGAAAATATAATTATGTTCTTCAATTTTACGACTTTTTTACGACCTGTTCGTTAATGATCATTTTTCAATAGGCTACTCGAGTTACGACCTAGCAGTCTGAAATTTGTGAGTGATAGCTAATTAGCTTCTACTCACGTTTTGTGGAGTAGAGTAACGTCTTTAGACGTTAGAAGACTTTGGCCCGGTTGCACAAAAGCCGGTTAAAATTTAACCACGATTAATTCCAATCAGAGAAGGCATTTTTGAAAAGACGGCTTCTCGTGGAATTAATCACGGTAAATATTCAACCGGCTTTTATCCAACCGGGCTTTTTAATAAACAATTCTTATAAATAATGATCAACTATCTCTATACATTCTATTTGTCAAAAAAATATATTTTCTCATGATTTTAATATAAGTTTGAATAATTCAAATAGTCCATTGTATTTTTTCATTGTCTGCAAACAATTTGGCAACGTTGAGTAGCTAGAGAGGATTAGAGTTGTCTGTTGTGTCTAATGACAGACAAATATAGCAAACCAGTTTTAATCGGGTGCTTAAATTATAAATTGAATCTTACTAAATTGTTTATTACTAATAGTGTAAGTGTTATTTTGCTGATAAAGTAATACTATACAGAACATTAATAGAACACAGAAGTCTGGAAATTTAAATAGAGACTATGATCAAAATAAAGTGTATTCTCTTACTAAGATGTGGGTATAAGTATAAGTAGCTAACCTGTAGAACTCTTCGATAATTGAAGTGGCCAAGCTTTGATTGTACTTTTCAACATCCTCAAAGCTAACTTCCAGTGTGCTTCTTTCAAAGTTTCTGAGCTCCTGTACTGGCTCCAAATATTTCTGTTCTCCATCTTCTTTAAAACTGAAAAGAAAATATAAGGATTAATTAATATTATAATTTATTAATTTGTCCCTAAAAATAAGAGCACTTGTGCAGCTTAATGGTTGAACACAGTAGGTATCAAGTTAGTGTACTTATTTGGAGGTTTGTTACTGTGTCAGCCAACAATAAACTTCAGGAACATATATACATTTAAAAAAGTACATTAACATTTCTTGAATAATAAGCTCAATTCTAAGGATGTTTATGATTATATAAGTTGGAAAGTATTGAATAACTTACTCTTCTAAAAAGTCCTGAAACAACTTCTGACATCGTGCTCCAACATCGTCTTTGACTTTCTGCTGTGTGTTTTGTGGTTCAGCTATATCCATGTCTGTAGTTTTACTGATAAATGCTCAACAGATTGTAAAAATTGTACTGATAAAAACTAAAATCTAATCGCTAAATACTAATAATATTATTAAATGTAATGCCTATAAGTATAACCTACAAGTTACAAGACAAAGATGAAGCTTGCTGCTGTTTAGCCGCCAAAATTTGCAGGATGACAAATGGATTAGGAAAACCTTTCAATGTGTAAAAAATTGTTGAATATAAATAAATCATCATGAAGTATAATTCCATAATTTTTTAATTCCTTTATTTGATTATATTCATGTTTGTTCTGTTTTGAATTATTTTTATTACTTTTTGAAAATGAAATGAATCAGCTGCATCACTGCGTCATGTGATCATATGATTTCGTTCATAGTTGGGTAGCATTGGATTGGAAAATGGCTGAATAATATTTCTGTCACTTTGAATTCGACCTAGTCAATGTGAAAGTGATATTTTTAGTTTAATTTAAATAATGTATGTTTGAAATTGTTCTTGTGTGAAAATGCAGTCAATAGTATGGACAGGTAGACTTATATCGCGTGCTTTATTGAGTGGACTTCCCAATTATTCAACTTGTGCAGATACTAATGTCAGTCGAAAGCGTGAGCCTCAGTTTCTTTCTGCTGTGTGTGGTTTTCCAAAAGAATTTGCAAATGCTAGAATAAAAAAAGGACAATTTGGAGATGATGCGTGGTTTACAGCAAAATTCAAGACTGCAGATGTATTAGGTACAGTAATTTTTAATTACAAAAATTGAATGATGAAACTAAAAGTGTCATATCTTTTCTAGGTTAGCATTATAAAAATAAACATTGAATTGTTGTCAACAACAATAAGGGTCTTGTAATAATTATCAAAATTTATAATTATACTCCTCAGCTTCTTATCAATAGTTGATTATTATGACTTGATAACAAAAAACCGTGTTTTCAAAAATATATTGAGGTCAGTCATGTGATTTTTACGGTCATACGCACTTCAAGACTTGATTTTTCCAGCTTCCATTAACGTCATGTGATCAAACTCCTTCCTAATGTAGCATTTCTTCATAAATATGATTTGTTAATTTGAGATATACTGTTAGAATAAACAATTTTATATCATTATTAGCCTACTAATCCTATGGTTTTTCTATTAAATTTCAATTTTTTTTAAACTAAAACTATTCAACAGTACTGAATTGTTTTGCGATTTTAACATCAATGAGTACTGTTCGTATTAGACTAGAGTTATTGGGTCCATATTTAAGCGTAGGTAGCCTATATTTTATAATTGTTCATATAGGCTACCACGCTTAAATGAACCCATGTTAAATATTGTATAACATGAACTTATCTAATTGACTACCAATTAAACATAAGGGCCAAGCCACAAGAAGCGTTTTCAGATGAGTCGGCAGGGCAGGAAACTCTCCGATTGGCTGAGTGGGTTGGCGTTCAAGCATCAGCTAGAAATCAACCAATCGGAGAGCTCCCAGCATCGCCGACTCCTCTGAAAACGCCAAAATAACGCCTCGTGTGTCTTGGCCCTTAAGGTGATTTCACACCGCCGTAGCGTAAATTTATACTCTGTAGTTGATAACTACAATATTATTCTCATCATATAGTAACTCATATATTAAAAAGTAACTTGTCAAGAGAGACAAGTTAATTTTTTCCAAGACACTGAGCATTTACAAAAAAATCATCAACAGCTTCATAACAAATAATTTCAGGCACACCATAGATGATCTATTATCTTGTTGACTATATTTAAAATAATTTTCTTGTAAGGTGCCTATTTATTAAAGATTGTGGTGATTTTATTTCAATGCAATTTTTACTCTAATTACAGTCATTCCTTTTTTGAGCTTTCATATTTCATAAAACGCTTCATTAATTCTAGAATTTAATATGGTGATATTATAATAAAGGATCCTTTTTCAACTTATAAAATTACAAAAGTAGCCTATGTATCTTCATTTTTTTACTTGATTTAAGATCTAGATTTCCATATTAAATTTATCATTTTTTATAGTATATAGCCTTAATCCTTAAGAGAAGAGAAAAATTATCAGAAGAAAAAGACTCTCAATACACCTGTCATTAAAGTTCATAACAATTTGATTTGAAGTAGGCTATAAAAATCAAAATAATAAATGCCTAAGTCTTTAATCACAGCCATAAAACGTTCAAAACTCAATAATGACATTCATATTTCAAACAAATCTAGCACAAGCTCTATGTGGGGCATGTCTATTTCTTTTTTTTTGTGTTTGTGTTTTGCTATCTAACGAATTTGGAGGGCTAGTAGTAAAGGTCGCTATGATAATGAGAGAGAGAGAGAAGAAAGTATGGTGATGAAGAGAGAAAGAGCTAGTGAGTGAGAACAAAATTCAATTCTCTAATAATTGTTCTGTAAAACTGATAACGGGTATATCTTTTGACCAGATAATATTCTTCCTGAATTGAAAATCTTGCATTTCTAAAAATGCACAAATCTTTACGCTGCAAAATCTGATTGGAATTTTGACATTTCATGAATATTCTACACCCACATATTCTTGGGGGAATAAACAGAGCTATATCTGTATATTTGTGTATATAGATATAATTTGTGTTTGTTTTTGAATACGGAAATGATTGCCTTGTGTTTTAATTAATGAATATACAGTGTTTTCAATTTGTTCAGCTGTTGAATTGCATTGACCTGTTAAAGAATAAACAAGTTTTGTAACAGAAGGGATTTCAAAGGTTGAACGAATTGTTTTCAAGGTTCAAAGTAAAGAGAAGATCTATTATTATCTAATTTTTCAAGTTTGAAATTCCCCTATGATTTGAAATATTTCAAATATCTAGAATTCTTCAAAAAATCCATTTATTAACATTCTGGACTTATTCATTGCTATATTTTGTATTTGGCATGTAATCACCTTGAATTACCAGACATGAAATATATTATGTTAATGACATGTCAACCTTAATTCAGATACTTTATCTACACTAATTTATAAAAATAAATTATATAATAGTTATTGCCAAGATACTACATTGCCAACTTTCTACTGTATTTTGTCTTCCAAATTTCTCTGGTATTAGATTATTTTTTGTTGAATCACAGTTGAAATAAATTTATGTATTCATTGCCAAATTTCTACTGAATTTTGTCTTCCAAATTTTTCTGGTATCAATTAACTTTTTGTTGACATACAGTTTAAATAAAATTTATGTACATCTTTTGGACAATTTCCAATTCTAGGTGAATCTAGAGCAACTATTTGGCATATCATATTATGGTTGATTCATTCAATATTACTCTGCTAATTCAAATCAAATCAAAATTTTTATTCACAATACAAACAATTGAGGGTCCTGCCAAACCAGAAGGTATTTCATTAATACTTAATCACAACAAATTGAAATGAGGGGGATTTATTGATAAAAATGTTGACCGTATTTATTAACGATTCTCAAGATTGAGCTTAGCCAAGATTGGTTTAGTTGCCTAGCAACCAATGAGAGCGTTTCCTTTTCGTAGTTGCTAGACAACCAATCAGAAATTGGCCAAGTTCATTCTCACAAACGGTTTATAAATTACGATCCTGAATTTATAATATTGGCGGTATTACATAATAAAGTTACATAACAATTGTTATCAAAAATGTTTTCAATTATAATTGATTTAACTAGTAGCTCTGTGAACAGTAGACCTTGCACAGTTAAAAACCGCAGCCTCCTCTAATACTGTCCATCAGAGTGAATTATGTCCTGTACTGACGTGTCGGCGAGATATCGGTGTGTAAACAACTAATGGCTGTTTGGGTTGTTGTATCGAAAGTATTATTAATATTAACTGTAATTAATAGAATTACAATGCTAATAATTTGTTGTAAACAACTTTGCTATCATCAAAAGCTTACCGAGTTGAACGCAGAGAAAAGTCGGGAGAAAATAATAAGCTACTTCGAGTTATCAATATTGCATTCCTCATTGCCTGCAATTAATAGTCCACACGACATCTGACTTTTTACTAAGTTAAATTGAGATATTAATTGCATGCGTCATTGCATGCAATTAATAATCCACTCGACAGCTGATTTATGATGAATAATTCTAAAGTTTGATTTTTACGGTAATATTGGCGTTTGAAGGAGACTCCTTTTCCTTTTGTATTATCCTTAAAATGCAAAAATTCAAAAAAACCTTATGTATAGGTCGACGGGAAATTCAAAAAGGAACATACCTGTCAAATTTCATAAAAATCTATTGTTGCGTTTCGCTATAAATGCGGAATATATAAACAAAAATACAAACAAAAATATAAACATAAAGAGAAATGCAAAACCGTCGTCTTGAATCTTAGACCACACTTTGCTCGGTCAAAAATGTATATTCTTGACGAATAAAATATAGACAATTTATTATTTTGAACAAGAATGAACAGTTGATCAGATATACCAATAACAGCTATCAATTACAGAAGGCAGTGACAAGGCAGAGAATCTGCTACACTGTTCTCCTATCTTTCTCCACTGCCATTAAAACGTGGACCTCATTATAGTGGCACTTGATACAAGGATATAGTGAGGTCCACGTTATAATGGCAGTGTGTGATTAGCAATGGTATTGCTATCCTTGTCTATCATTCAACAAAGCGGATAGCACTATCTCTTTCTCGCTTTGGCAACAGAGCCAGATCGTCTTTTTACAATGTAAAATTGATAATTAATTAACGAAATATTTCATTTTAATTATGAAATTATTTAAATTATAATTTCTCACTCAATAAAATATTTTAAACGAGAATGAACCGTTACATCAATAAACCTGTATCAGCTACCGTCTATAGAAGGCATTGACAAGACAGAGGATCTGCAACGTTGTTCTCCTATCTTTCTCCTCTGCCATTATAACGTGGACCTCACTATAGCTGTTAGAGTTGAAGCGAAAGCGGCAGGTTTAGTTGGGAAATTATGAATTGAAACTGGTTAGAACTAGTCAGCTATTTAGAAAATGTGGGCTGGATTAATAATCACTCCGTTGCTTCTTAATAATTGACGGGCACCTCTTGTTTGATGTCTAGTTTCTAAAGTGAGGTCCACGTTATAATATTGCAGTAGGCTATTTGACTAACATTGGTGTTGCTATCCTTGTCTATCACTCGACATAGCAGATCCTTTTCTACCTCTGCAACATTGCCTTGTGTTCCTGTTTGATGTACAGTTTTTAGAAAAGTCATCCTCAGGTCTAGTTTTGTAAAAAAAATTTAAAGATAGCGACTTGGGTTGTTCTTTTTCCTGGTATAACGGAAAAAGGTTTTTAATTTCTCTTCTACTTAATAAAGGATACTCCATATTGGAGCTGTAGTACAACTTGAATTTTGCCATTAAATCCTTATTCCTCTTTTATAATATTGATTCTAAAAAATATACAATACTATAGTGAGGTCCACGTTATAATGGCAGTGGAGAAAGATAGCAGAACAACGTTGCCGATCCTCTGTCTTGTCAATGCCTTCTATAGACGGTAGCTGATAATGGTTCATTGATGTAATATCAACTGCTCATTCTCGTTTAAAAAATTATCAATTATATTTTATTAAACAAGAAATTGTATTTTTCAATTATTTCATAATAAAGATATATTTTGTTAATTATTCATTCAACATTTTTAAAAGACGATCTGGCTACAGAGCAAAGCGAGAAAGAAATAGCGCTATCCTCTTTGTTGAATGATAGACAAGGATAGCAATACCATTGCTAAACACTGCTATTATAACGTGGACCTGACTATAGCAGGTAACCCATGCTCCGCAAGGGTCTGTTAAAAGCACAGATAGACTTGATTCAGTTTTATAGTTCCATACTGATATTTAAAGTATTAACATCTGCAATAACTTTCTATAGAAAAACTATTTGATTGGGCTTCTATCTGACGTAAAATTTTTATCACAAATTTAATAAATTTGTTTTAATTATAAAAACTATTATTAATCGATTAATAAACATCAAAATAGGCTTATAACCATCCTCGGCAACTTAAGAATCTTCATGCAAAATTTCATGTTAATCAGTTCAGACGTGATGGTGCCTCTAACATGTAATTCGTATCCCGTACATGTAAACGCTAATCCTTCCCTTTATATATATAGATAACTCCCTCCAATGTTACAAATATTAGGCTATAAATAATTTATACTTTATTGATTCATACAATAAGTACATCTTAAAAATGATAGGGAGTGGAAAAATAAGGTAACCTTGTGCTATTCCTCTTTCAAATTTTGATAAGGTTACACATAGTCCGATAAATGCTCATGGTGCTACATGTACCATTCAACTTTTTGGTAACTCCAAACTAAATAAATATCTTTTATAACTTATTAATTATTAATACGAATTGTAGTTTGTTTCTAAGACAAAATGTTTATTGTAGTAGCATGTTTAGAATGTTTTGAATATTTTCATATATTAAATGATGTCTATTATTATATGCTTTTCTATTTCTCTTCTTCCACAAGTATTGAATAAAAAAGACTAAGAAATTGTTAAAAATCACAGATTTATTGATACTTAGAAAGACCGGTTTCGGTTATTACATCATTGTCAATCTCTGATAAACAATCTCTGAGTTTATCAGAGATTGACAATGGTGTAATAACCGGAACTGGTCTTTCTAAGTATCAATAAATCTGTGGTTTTTGAAAATTTCTTAGTCTTTTCCATTCAAGTCCTTTATGAATTGTTACTCTTTTTACTCATGAACAACGTCGCCTCAATCATTCAATTTCTTAATCTTTTCCATTGAATATGAATAATTACCACAATATCAACTTCTCAACTACACAATAAGTCTTTCACAAGTGTTATATATTATTGTTTATTATTTTGACGTGCTTATACAATGTAAAGTTGTTCTGGCAATGAAGAATCTTGAATCTTGAAATAGGTTAAGTATTGTAGTTGTTCACTTTACAAAATGTTCAGTCCTTAATTATTTTCACAGAGTAAATTAAATAAAGTAAAGTAAATTGTTAAGGCTCATTGTTCATTCACTCATTTTATTTCTCAAATTACGTTTCTCCACTAATATATTTTGAACTGTGTGTTTTCAGGGGTAGCAGACGGCGTGGGAGGTTGGCGTAACTACGGCATAGACCCGGGCGAGTTCTCGGCGTTCCTTATGCAGACGTGTGAACGCCTAGTGACGTCAGGTCGGTTTTCACCCCATGAACCGGCCAGCATGCTGGCCCGTAGCTACTACGAACTGCTAGAGAACAAAAAGTCCATTCTAGGTGAGTTCTTAACCAACATTTAGTTTATTCCACTCATTCTCAGTACATGTACAATTCAGCTCAGCGTGCCTGAAAACATATAGTGAGGTCCACTTTATAATGGCAGTGGATAAAGATAGGAGAATAGCGATGCCGATTCTCTGCATTAATTAATTATATTTCTACACTGTCAAAAACATAATTGGCATCGTTGTGGACCTAGAAAAGGGTAGTACCACCGGCTTTGTCGAATGATAGACAAGGATAGCAAAACCAAAGTTGAACAAATACTGTCATTATAACGTGGACCTCACTATAGTGGAGCGGTGAATGAATGAATGAATGAATGTAGCTTCATATTTAAAAGTGTATCTCTCCAATATGTTTTCGCCCTACAAACTTGTTTTGTTGGATATTCACAGTGGTCTTATCTCCGTATTTCACATTAATTATTATTGTGTACGTTCTGGGAACACGAAAAAGTGGTAAATTGTTCTAATTCCAGTGGTGAATTGTTCAATCACACGACTATAGTGAGGTCCACGTTATAATGACAGTATTTGTTCAACTTTGGTTTTGCTATCCTCGTCTATAATTTGACAAAGCCGGTGGTACTATCCTTTTCTAGGTCCACAACGATGACAATTATGTTTTTGACAGTGTAGGAATATAATTAATTAATGCAGAGAATCGGCATCGCTATTCGTCTATCTTTACCACACTATAGTGCAAAATGTTCCCATGGAACCCCATTTCAAAATCGTTCGTTCAAGCATTTGGCGCCCACTTATAAAGTTGATTCACACCAAAATGTGGCGTTTACTACCTGCGTGAATGAAGATAGGCTGTTTTACAAACGTACCGTCTAGAAGGTTTTATTTATTGGGAAAGAATAGTAAATTACAAGCTGACTGATTGAAGTGTCCTCTATTTTCTAACTGCAATTTATTTGCGAATAGAGCTTGCAAATAGCCTATATACCACGTTATCTTTTGAACGGCACTCAGTCATCAACTTCTCACAAGTGTTTGTTATGTACAGAAACAGAAAAGTGTGCATTTCTTTCATTAAATTACTCTCAAATTTTCTATAGAGAAAAATTCAGTTAACAAAAATGGTTATCAAACATCATTTTGTTGGTTATGTATTCTATGGCTCTGCTATGGTAGACAAACAAGCTATCAGCGCATGCTCAGAGAAGCAAGCAGACTCCAATGCGAGCTCTGATAGTTTGAACTGTCACAATTTACCAGGCTTCGACTGTGGGGCAGGAACTTGGAACTGGAACTGGTTTCTGTTATAGAATCTGTCAAAATTCTTCCTATGGGACACGGAACTTTTTACCTGGTAAATTGTGAATCGTTCTATGTTCCCAGAACGGGCTCATTGTACATTTCCTATGGCTGGCATCGTCTTGGTATGTCGGAAACGCGAATAGAGATATTGTATTATATGTTGTTTGTTGTTGGTTGTTTCAGGCAGCAGTACAGCGTGTGTGGTGGTGTTCACACACACCCTTCCAGCTCAGCATGCCTCCCCCGGTCACAGTGCATCTGTGCTCAGCGACAGGTCAGTCATTACCATTGTGTCTTATGGCAGTGTTCACACACCCTTCCAGCTCAGCATGCCTCCCCCGGGTCACAGTGCATCTGTGCTCAGCGACAGGTCAGTCATTACCATTGTGTCTTATGGCAGTGTTCACACACACCCTTCCGTGATAGGTGAGTCATTACTATTGTGTCTTATGGCAGTGTTCACACACACCCTTCCGTGATAGGTCAGTCATTACCATTGTGTCTTATGGCAGTGTTCACACACACCTTCCAGCTCAGCATGCCTCCCCCGGGTCACAGTGCATCTGTGCTCAGCGACAGGTCAGTCATTACCATTGTGTCTTATGGCAGTGTTCACACACACCCTTCCAGCTCAGCATGCCTCCCCCGGGTCATAGTGCATCTGTGCTCAGCGACAGGTCAGTCATTACCATTGTGTCTTATGGCAGTGTTCACACACACCCTTCCAGCTCAGCATGCCTCCCCCGGGTCACAGTGCATCTGTGCTCAGCGACAGGTCAGTCATTACCATTGTGTCTTATGGCAGTGTTCACACACACCCTTCCGTGATAGGTGAGTCATTACCATTGTGTCTTATGGCAGTGTTCACACACACCCTTCCGTGATAGGTGAGTCATTACTATTGTGTTTTATGGCAGTGTTCACACACACCTTCCAGCTCAGCATGCCTCCCCCGGGTCACAGTGCATCTGTGCTCAGCGACAGGTCAGTCATTACTATTGTGTCTTATGGTAGTGTTCACACACACCCTTCCGTGATTACATAAATAAACCTATATCAACTAAGTTGTTTACCTCAAAATAATGTGAATGTTTTTGTGATTTTTCTGGCTTCAAATTTATCAAGTTTTTTAAATATTTTTCAATTTATTAATGCATTTTCAAGTGTAATAATAATTTATTTCATCTTTCTGATCAACCGAGATACAAATTTTTTAGTTTAATGTATATTTGGACTGTAAATTTTTGTGATCTTTATAAAAGTGTTTTCATAACCTCATTTGAACTATTTTTATCAAAATTAGGGAGAGGAACAGTTTTGGGTTTATCCTGTTGATTCTCTCCCAATCATTAATTTGATGTTGTGATTAAGGAATGCAATAAATGTAATGTAACTACCGTCTATAGAAGGCATTAAAAAGACTGAGGATCGGTCATGCGACTCTTTGTATAGTGTGGTCCACGGTATAAAAGACGATCTGGCAACAGAGCAAAGCGAGAAAGAGATAGCGCTATCCGCTTTGTTGAATGATAGACAATGATAACAATACCGTTGCTAATCATACGCTAACGTGGACCTCACTATATAGTTACTGGTAGCCATTTGACTTATTTTGAAGTTGTAATCTCTGGCTAGATTTTTGTATAGTCATTAATCAATTCTATTCTATTCTATTCTATTTAATAATCATTTTGCTTATTTGTGATTGCAGGCCAGACTCGGCAGACACTTGCAATTTCCCGGTGGAGGAGGGTGACGTTATCCTGGTGGCAACAGACGGTGTGTTCGACAATGTGCCAGATCAGCTGTTGTTAACCGAACTGTCCCGGGTTCAGGGCGAACGAGATCCGGTCAAGATCCAGCATGTGGCCAATAGCATTGCTTGGATGGCACGCTCGCTTGCCTTTGACGACAAATTTATGTCCCCATTTGCCATTTCGGCGCAGGCTAATGGCATACATACTGTTGGTGAGTGAAAATCCAATAATTTAAATCAAATAAAGTGGCTTGAAAAATGTTGTTTCTTATGGAAGTGTTCACACAGGGGTAGAAAAATGAAAACTGTTGTTTCTTATAGAAGTGTTCACACAGGGGTAAAAAAATGAAAACTGTTGTTTCTCATGGAAGTGTTCACACAGGGGTAAAAAAATAAAAACTGTTGTTTCTTATGGGAGGGTTCACATAGGGGTAGGAAAATGAAAACCGTTGTTTCTTATGGGAGGGTTCACATAGGGGTAGGAAAATGAAAACCGTTGTTTCTTATGGAAGTGTTCACACAGGGGTAAAAAAATGAAAACCGTTGTTTCTTATGTAAGTGTTCACACAGGGGTAGGAAAAAGAAAACCGTTGTTTCTTATGGAAGTGTTCACACAGGGGTAAAAAAATAAAAACTGTTGTTTCTTATGGAAGTGTTTACACATACATGACAGTAGAGTTTATTTTAGCAGTGGGCCGTCGTTAAAAGGAACAACAGCTCTACAGCACTCCAACGCAACTTTCCAGTGAGCTCTACCATAGACAAAGTATAGCAAAAGAAGATATTCCATGGTATAGGGCGTTTATGTTGCAAATTTCGCTGTTATCTCAAGCTGATAATCCTATAGTGAGGTCCACGTTATAATGACAGTGGATGAAGATAGAAGAATAGCGATGCCGATTCTCTGCATTAATTAATCATATTTCTACACTGTCAAAAACATAATTGGCACCGTTGTGGACCTAGAAAAGGATAGTACCACCGGCTTTGTTGAATGATAGACAAGGATAGTAAAACCAAAGTTGATCAAATACTGTCATTATAACGTTGACCACACTATAGTAGTTGTTTTTCGTGATGCTATGTGAAGCTGGTAGTCTCTCATAATGTGATGTTCTTACACTCACCCCAACCATATCATGGGATATCTTCCTATGATATCTTCCCTTTATGATTCTATTCAGAAATAGAATAACATTGACTTGAATGAGAGTGTTCAAACAATGGTAGAGAAGAGATAATCATCGTTCCTTATGTGAGTGTTCACACACATTGGCAGAAAAGAAGATTAGAAGATTGATATTTCTTGGCATAACACTCACTGATGCGTTTGATCTGATGATTAGGATAGTATTATGTTAATTCAGAATTGAGATTCATTATTGAACTTTGCTTATAAATCTCAATGAGTTCTATGACTTCAATTATTGTAAACTTTTCAGTATGCTTTAGTGATGTCACATTTTGATGACAAATGAGGGACATGAAAATTCGAATAATTTATTCACCTTTCTTAAAAATGTTGGCGTCTCATTTATATTATTTTAAAACGATATTGTCATTCAATTCATAATTCCATTGTTTGTTGTAAGATTATAAAAACTGTCTATTATAAAAACTAACCTCAAAACTAGATTGTCAAGATATTTAATGCATAGGGCCGGTTTCCGATCTCGGGATTTAGCTAAGCTCTAGACTTTAAACAGCTGGAGTCAGAAAATTGACTTTCCGAAACGGGGCGTAGTCGCAGTTTTTATGATAATCTTTATTTTCTCATTTCTTTAATTGGAAACGTTTTCCTTGACGAAATGAAACATTCCTAAATAGTTCAAAAAAGCTGAAACTTTAAACTATTTTCTCTTTATTTTATTATGTGTTCAATTTTCTAGTTTTTCGAAATTTAAACGTGGACTGCGACTGCGCCCCGTTTCGGAAAACCAATTTTCTGACTCCAGCTGTTTAAAGTCTAGAACTTAGCTAAATCCCGAGATCGGAAACTGACCCTTAGTTCGGAAACTCCCTCTACAATATTCTTGTTCTTCAACATAGCTCCCAGAAAAATATAGTTATCGGTGATTCCATGTATTTATTATTCAATACACTCTCAACTTGAAATCACATGGTAGAGTAATGCTCTAGCGATGAAAAGTCCAATTATAAACAATCTAAAGGCCCGGTTGCACAAAAGTCTATTAAATTTTAATTATCAAATGCTACGAGAACCAATCAGAGAAGGCGTTTTTGAAGAGAAGACTTCTTTGATTGGTTCTCATGGTATATAATCATATTGAATGAAAAAGACTAAGAAATTGTCAAAAAACCACTGATTTATTGATAGTTAGAATGACCGGTTTCGGTTATTACACCATTGTCAATCTCTGATAAACTAAAACTAAATACAAGAGCAGCAGAATTTATACTAGTAGGCGAGTACTGTTATTGGTCGAGGGCATCAACTACACAAAAAGTATATAATCATGTTTAAAATTTAACATGCTTGTGTGCAACCGGGCCAAACAGGTGTTTAATAAATGTGACATTGCATACAGCTTGGATTAAAATCTTGTATTTTTTTGGTTTGCAGGTGGTAAGCCTGACGACATAACTGTGCTGTTGGCAACAGTGGCCTTCTGATAGACGACTCCTTTTAGACTCCATAGTGCTCACTTCAATTTGATTAAAATTTTAATTTTAAAATTACAATCAAATTCTGTTTTGTAAGTTAGTGCAGTTTTGTCATGTTCTGGAGATCAGCTTCTTCGATAATAATCAATTATTATTGATTATACATCTTAATCAATGATGACTAGCATCAATAATGATTGTTTTGAAGAAGACAACGATTAAACGAATGAAAAATTTAGTGAAACGTGTGTGGGTGTGTGTGCGTGTGTGTGTTATATAGAGTAGAATGTGTTAGTGTCGAAAATAAAAATTTAGGAAACGAAAAAATTCGAACAATCTTAGTCGCTTTCAATGAATAAATTCGAACAATCTAAGTCGCTTTCGAAATGATGGAAATAGATTGGAGGCCATTTTCCTTTATGATGAATGTTTTTTGTTGACCCTAAAGATTATAATCTGGTTTGTGCTTATTGTAGAAATGTTGAGTGCTAAAATCGAGTCTGGTTAAAAATTAATCAATTTTGATCGATTAATGATTAGTCTCTGGCTAATTAATCTATGATTCCTATTGATTGGTTATCGGTATTGATTAAGGTTCAGTTTCTGGTCAATTAATTATTTTATGATTGGTTGATTACAATAATTGGACTTAATCCTTTGATGGTAATGTGCTATCTAAAACAGTAACTTTGTGCTATGATTTGTAACTTTTGTGAATTATGTTGAAGGGTGGATGTATATGTAACGTTGATCAATATTTGACCGGCTATTAATGTTTGACCAATGATCATTGGGACTGTCAAAAGTGCTATGATTCAGCCTATAAATATTCTGTTTCAAGTTACTAATGGTTAGGTACTGTACTTGGACTTGAAGAAACTTAAGTGTAACAGTTTTTATTTTGTCTAAGAATAAATAACTCTGTAGCTATCAGTTTTCTAGATTGTTTACTATATATATATCTCAAAATATACCAGCCATCTTTGTAAATTTCAGGTGCTTTTCAAGTCTTTTTTTCAGTTTTATAATTTCTTATTGTAATGATAATATTATTTTGTGTGATTTGTAGGTTCAAAGAATTATAAGATTTATTTTGTAGAAACAACTCACGAGTTGGCAAGTAAAGTCTAACTTTCAAATTAATTTCGACCGGTAAAAAATAGAATACTATTATTTTTATGGGAGTGTCCATACTGTTGATGTGTGAACCATCTAATAAGAACCTATGATATTCTTATTTCTTACCAGCAGATTAGAAAGCAGGCTTTAGTAATCCAAGTTCAGCCATATTGTTTGTTTTATATTTAGGCCGGTTGTACAAAAGCCGGTTAAATATTAATCGTGATTAATTTTGCAAGAACTAATCAGTTTTCTCCTGATTGCTTCTCCTGGAATTAATCACGGTTAAATTTAACCGGCTTTTGTGCAACCGGCACTGAATTTTGTAAATACATCATAGTTGTATAGTTAGTAATAAATAAATAAATATGATTTTTTTGTGTGTTCCAGTTGTATATTATTATATTACTATAGTATGATTCATTTAACTTGGCAGTAAGCGTGGGATCCAGGTATAGTATCAAATCTGGACGAGATTGCTGTCAAGTTTAATTGAATCGTTGTGTGTGAATGGGACAGATTTGAATGTGAATATATTTTTCTTTATTTTTATCACTCTGCTGTGATGGATTTAGTTTTGTACTTTATTTTTGTAGTTTATATTATAGTTTGATTTAAGAGATTATTTTTCAAAGATGGCTGCAGCAAATCGTGGATATTCTGAAGATTTTCTGAGAGTTGTTTTGATAGAAAAATTGGTGGAAATTTGTCCATTTGTGAAAATTAACAATTTGGTTGGTTGAACTGTCAGCTTTCCTGGTATTACAACATGAATGCTCCCCATTTAAACAACGCTGACAGTTTTTACCTTTTTCAATTTATTGTAATACAGTAATATTTTAAATAAATCTTTGCAACATTTATTCTGTAATCTTACAAGTCTTGAATTTTCTAAACGTTTCTTGTATTTCGAACTGGATTCATATTTTTCTTCGATTTGTGGATGAATATGATGGAGATCAATTAAATTCCTCCCATCATTTTATCATACCAAAGATTACTGTAGAGTTATAATATTATTAAGAGCCTATCTTCTGAAATTAGGTTCAAGATAAGTGAAATTATTGTGCTAACCACTCAGATATTTGTCTTTTTTTGTAAGATCCAGTCTGCAATTCAGATATTTCTCATGAAAGTGTAAAGTGGATTGACAGTTTGAAATCTAAAAGAAAGACTTATGTATGTGTTTATCATCAATTTTCTATTATTTGCTTCAGTAAGAAAAAAAATTGAAAATTTCAACTCAAATTCTGAATTTTATATTGTAGAAAACTGCAAATTCAAGTCGAGAATCATCATAAATGCAAATGAATATCATAGAATATTGTGCCCTTTTATGTACAGTTCTATGATTGATTTATGGAAATTATCAATAATCTTTTGAATTTAAGAGACAAGACTATTGTTTTCTGTAAATTTATGCAACTCATTTCTATATCATAGTTACCAAATAATTATAACTTGAAACTGTTATAGTTTCCCTCATTTTGAAGTAACGGTAATGAAAGGTAACGGATTTGAGGAGCTCTATTCCTTTGTAAAAAACCAAACATCACAATTTATTTAATATTACCTATCTGTCATGATGCAATTAATTATATCCATTGTTCAATATTGTTGTCAATATCAATCATTAAATCATAAAATTTGAGAATATACTGTCTTAGATACGAACATTAAGCAATACTTTTTATACCTATGAATAGTAACCAAACCTGTAATAGAAAAAATAATATTTTTATTTATACTGCAATGCAAAATATTCATCTAAAAGTTTTTAGTGAGAGAGAATATAGGTTTTTTGTTGAGCAGTGAAAATATAGAGTATAGTCATACTTTCTGTTCAAAATCGGTATTTTATGTTGAGATTCTTAAGGTGCGTACAGATTTACGCGCCGCGAACATGAGCAATTCACTTTTAATCAGCTGACTATATCTGTATTTTTACAGACATATTCAATTCACTTTTAATCAACAGATATAGTCAGCTGATTAAAAGTGAATTGCTCATGTTCGCGGCGCGTATATCTGTACGCACCTTAAATATTAAACTGAAAGTGCATTTTTAAGCTGGATCTTAGATACAGTAATATATCAGTAGGCCTAAAGGCGATAATAAATGTATTTTTTTTTATTTGATGACCCAATGATGTAACTAAAGCTATTAGATTTAACCATCCACTTCATCAGCAAGCATTGGTTATACTGTATTAAATATATTTGATAATAGTTGTAACAATTATGAATAAATAACTGTTGACTTAAACTGCTTGTTTTAATAATTGATTACTTACCCATTCCAATTTTATATACTTTTTGCTGAGGTGTGCTGTGGCTTGTGCGTGGGTAATGATGATGGTGAGTGTACTACAGCTTAAGGTGGGTTCCGAACCACTGAGAATCTATGTGTAAGTTTGTATTGAATAGAATTTGATCAAAAGTAAAGTCTGTACAGGAATAAGGTAGGTATCACATTTGGAAAAGTATAATCCGTTCTAGGAATATGAGCAAAAATACTTTTTGAAACTATTTTATAGAACAATTTCAATTGTTTATATCTCCTGAACGGAAGCGAATTTTGTAAATCTAATGACAGGCTCTTATTCCTCTCTTCAAGGACTATCATCTTCTAAAGCAAGAGCTTCAACCAAATCTGAGATATTTTTTGTTCCAGTGTGTTTCACGATGGTTAGCCCATGGATTTTCTCATTATTTTGTGAAAATTAAAAATCGCTCAAACTTCGTGACCTTATGCTCTTTGATGCGAGGAATAAGAATCTGAAATCAGATTTGCAAAATTCCTTACCGTTCAGGAGATATGACCTTTTGAAAATTTGCAAATTTTATGTTTGCAGCTTCGCATAACTCACCCTGTATAGAAGCTGGGGGTGCCAAATTCGGCCTCAACATTTCCCAGGTCAAACTTCATCTATGGTGCGAATTTCAGCCAAATCTGAGATACTTTTTGTTCCAGTGTGTTTCACGATGGTTAGTTAGTCCATGGATTTTCTCAATTTTTTGTGAGAAATAAAAATCGCTGAAACTTTGTGAACTTATGCTCTTTGAAGCGAGGAACACGAATCTGGAATTAGATTTGCAAAATTCCTTACCGTTCAGGAGATATGACCAATTGAAAATTTGCAAATTTTATGTTTGCAGCTTCATAGCTCACTCTGTATAGTAGCTGGGGTTGCCAAATTCGGCTCCGACATTTCCCAGGTCAAGCTTCATCTATGGTGCGAATTTCAGCCAAATCTGAGATACTTTTTGTTTCAGTGTGTTTCACGATGGTTAGTCCATATGATTTTTCTAAATTTTAGTGAAAAATAAAAATCGCTCAAACTTTATGAACTTATGCTCTTGGGGTCTAAAATTCGGCTCCAACATTTCCCACGACAAGCTTCATAAATGGTGCAAATTTCGGCCAAATCTGAGATACTTTTTGTTCCAGTGTGTTTCACGATGGTTACGGTAGTCCATAAGATTTCTCTAAATTTTAGTGAAAAATAAAAATCGCTCAAACTTTATGAACTTATGCTCTTTGAAGCGAGGAACACGAATCTGGAATCAGATTTGCAAAATGCCTTACCGTTCAGGAGATATGACCAATTGAAAATTTGCAAATTTTATGTTTGCAGCGTCGCATAACTCACCCTGTATAGTAGCTGGGAGTGCCAAATTCGGTTCCAACATTTCTCAGGTCAAGCTTCATCTATGGTGCAAATTTCAGCCAAATCTGAGATACTTTTTGTTTCAGTGTGTTTCACGATGGTTATAGTCCATCAATAAACGGAATGTGCTTTCCTCGAAAAGTCTGAATTTGGATTTGAGAAAGAGACTTATAAAGAGTTGTATCTGGAGTAAGGCGGAAGAAAAGGCAATTAATGCATTTGAAGTATGGTGTTGGAGGCGAATACTGAAAATAAAATGGACCGATAGAATAACAAATGAAGAAGTATTTCAAAGGGCTGAAGAGACACAAAAAAACTCTATTGAAATCTCTTAGGGACAGACGGCATTCTTGGATAGGACATATTATAAGACACAGCGAATTCCCGCTAACAATACTGGAAGGTGCAATCAGTGGACAACGGGCTCGTGAAAGACCCCGGCTACAATATTTGAAGCAGATAACCCGGGATCTTGGGGTCCAGAGCTATACCCAACTAAAACAGCTGGCTCTGGACAGACAAAGATGGAAAGCTGCCAACCAATCGGACGATTGAAGCAGAAGAAGAAGATAGTCCATGGATTTTCTCATTATTTTGTGAAAAATAGAAATTGCTGAAACTTTGTGATCTTATGGTCTTTGATGCGAGGAACACGAATCTGGAATCAGATTTGCAAAATTCTTTACCGTTCATTAGATATGCCGTTTGAAAATTTGCAAATTTTATGTTTAAAGTTGCATAACTCACTCATCTGTATAGCAGCTGGGGTTGTCAAATTTGGATCCGACATTTCTCAGGTCAAGCTTTATCTATGGTGCAAATTTCAGTCAAAACCAAGATTCTTCTGGCCAAAGAAATTCATGATGTCTAATGATTTTTTACAAAAGCTCTTACCTTGGATAAAAATTGATTTCGGTATCTGCATACCAGTAGCTTATCAATCATATGCTCCGCAGAAAAAGAATAACATTGCTTCCTATGAGAGGGTACACACTAACTACCATAATGAAAACGTATGACCACCATTGTATCTTATGCGAGTGTTCACGCATGGCAGAAAAATGAAAATTTCAAGTTCTTATGAAAGCGTTTACACACTAGCAGAATAAGAATGTGTGAATACACTCTTGAGAACCAATAATTCTATCTATTTCTGTCCGGCAGATCAAAAATTCATTAGAAACCAGAGCTTCAAATCTGTAAATCTATTTAATTTATTATTATCCATTTTATATTATCTACTTAAATCTATTATTATTTCAATAATAAAACTTGCAGCTTAGTTAAGGCATTGAGAAGAAATATCATAAGAAGATATCCCAAGGTAAAGGACCGTTATGTTCCAAATTTCACTGTTAACTCAAGCCGATAGTCCTAGTACAATAGTTCTTTTACTTTCCTTGCCCTATTACCATAGGTAAGGAAAGTATTGCTTTCCGAAAAAAATTAAGGTACCCAAATTTCTAAATTTCTATACGTTTCAAGTTCCCCTGAGTCCAAAAAGTGGTTTTTGGGTATTGGTCTGTATGTGTGTGTATGAGTGTATGTGCGTCTGTGTACATGATCAATTTCCGACACGAACAATTTCGAACAATTCCAATTCAAGATGGCGGCTAAAATGTTGTCAAAAACAGGGTTTTTCGCGATTTTCTCGAAAACGGCTCCAACGATTTTGATCAAATTTATACCTGAAATAGTCATTGATAAGCTCTATCAACTGCCACAAGTCACATATCTGTAAAAATTCCAGGAGCTTCACCACATCTATGCAAAGTTTGATTTTAGATTCCCAATTATCAGGCTTCAGATACAATTTAAACCAAAAATTTCAAGTGGAAGAGATCAAGCATGAAAATCTCTACAATTTATGTTCAATAACATTTTCACCTAAAATTTAAAATAAGCTCGAAATTCGAGAAAATGTTATTATTTCAATATTGCAAACTGTTGGCAACTGTTGATTCTATTAAATCATTCACTATGAATAATATGAAAAATGATCTATTATAATTAACATTTTTATTATGCATTTTGTATGTATCATTCATGTTTTGTAACTATGTAATTTTGGCGAAATAAACATTCTTATTCTTATGAAGAGATAGCAGCCTTCGTGTGTCTCCAGCTTTATTGTCCTGTCACCAGCTGGTTTGGATCATTGAATAGTAGAGTTGAGATGCGCGAGTACACTAGCGTCAGGTGATAAATTTTCATAACGGCAAGGAAAGTTGTGTGAGTGCGCCACACCAGATTTTTTCGTGTAGCTATGTGACGCTGGTAATCTCTCATGGCCGTTCTTACAATTTCGCCCCAACAAAACAGTAATTATAGACAGTAGTCGGCTTGAGTTGTCAAGAAATCTGCTTGAAATTTGGAAAATAAACGATCTATACGATGTGATATCTTCTTATGCTATCTTTTCTCTATGGCTAGTCTTTCTATAGACTGATTATAGTTCAGTAATTAGAATTAAACTGAACTATAGTTCAGACAGGTAATTTGAAGTAATTTTACTTCAAACTATCAACATTCCTCTATATTACACTAAATCTTCCCACTCAATTAATACTAACAGTTTGTAGTTTTCCATAAAATTAAATACAAATTGATTAAATAAATATGCACAATTATAAAATTAAGTAAATCTTACTATTAGAATCCTAAAAGGAGTTGAGGATTTCACAAAAAAAACTTAAACCAATTTTCTTCAAAATACTTCTCATTTCTCTCAACAACTCACTTTCCATTATTGAATTAGAGAGTGATAATTGAAGCCACTGAAAGTTACAAAATAGACAATTTTCAAAATAAATACAACATAACAGCAGAATAATCGTAACAAATTTAACAATAAAATAAATCTAGTAACTATCAAATACATCTATAGTTAGGTCCACGTTATAATGGCAGTGGAGAAAGATAGGAGAGCAACGTTGCCGATCTTGTCAATGTGTTCTATAGACGGTAGCTGATACAGGTTTATTGATAAAGAATAAGAATAAAAATATTTTATTTGTTCAAGAACAATTGAGGAGCTGGGTGCAAAAACGACCTCAGGCGGCTGAGGTCGTTTTTGCATCAAACGGTTCAAATCATTCTCCATCATTTCAAGCACATGCCATCAAAATCTCATCGCTGTATCTTTAAAACTGATCAAGTTATACGGAATTTTCTGTCAGCATGCTGGCAGACTTTTTATATAATCAGTGCTGAACGTCAAGTCGTTGATTCTGAAGGCATCGCAGCACTGCACCTACGGTTTTCTAGGTTATGCTCTAGGTTACTATGAGTATCAATCTTAATAGTTGAATAGTTCATTATTCTAAACAATAGATCAATAAAAGTATTATAATAAAAGTATTGAATATATTTGAGAGACATGACTTTCGGCCTTGAAACTGTTGATGGATGCAAAAAAGACCTCAGTGGACTTATTTTCTATGATAAATATAAAAGTAATAAAAAACTATTTATTCATCATTTCAGTAGCAAAATAAAGAGAAAATATTGAATTTTCATTGATATAAACATTTCTAGAGATTGGGTGTGATAATATTGAGAAAAAGTATGAGAAAATCTTTACATGCAATTTTCTCAAAACTAAAAGACTGAGGTCTTTTTTGCACCAAACTCCTCAATTACATGAATGCATGAGTCTCAAAAGTATCTGTATTCTCTTTTCGAAAGATGAAACTTCGAAAGGAAAATTGATATGAGCGATAAGAAGATGTAATAATATTAAATGTTAATTCTCGTTTAAAATAATCAATTAAGCACGAAATTATATTTTTCAATAATTTCACAATTAAGATGTAATATTTTGTTGATGAATTATCAATTCCACATTGTTGAAAGACGATCAGGCAACAGAGCAAACCGAGAAAGAGATAGCGTTATCCGCTTTGTTGAATGATAGACAAGTATAGCAATACCATTGCTGAACAAACACTGCCATTATAACGTGGACCTCACTTTAGTGACTATCAACTAAATCTAGTGAAATAAATCTTCAGTTTGGGTGGAATACTTTAATAAAATTAATACAACCGAAATAAAATAATACTTGCAATATTAAAAGATAAAGAAAGACTCAGATAGTATAATTTACTATATATTATTACGTATTCTCTCGAAAGAGATTGATTGATTATATGCCTTTATTAGGGCGGAGTTAGGACTCCTGGTCCTCTCTGCCACACAACCCTACCTACTATCAAGAGAGATAGTTACAATTAATCTACTTCGATCAAGCCGGGTTGAAAATTTATAAAAAAATGTTGAAAAGCTAAATAACGGGGAGAAAACACTACATCAAATCCCTGGGGTAAATTACAGAGCTTATTATGCTTATCAAGGGCCTCAATATTACATTTTTAAAAACCAACCAACAATATTTGAATTTGATAAAACTTCAATATTCAAAGCAAGGTCTGGTAACAAGAGTATAATATAGTTTAAATTATTGCATGGAATTGTTCAATATAACAGATCTTTGGTACTTACTTTGAAAATTTTTATAAAATATAAGTAAATTAGATTTCATATAAAAATAATATAAAACTTCAAGCTCAATGAAGGCCTACTTAAAATCCAATGTTGGAATAAATGAGCGTAATATAATATAAAGTACTATAGTAGTTAAAACACTGCGAATTCAGAATTGGAATCTAAAGATAAAAAATTAGAAATTGAAATTCATAATAAATTACATTAGAATATGAACAAACATGTTCAGCTCTAAAATTCATGAAACAATAATTATTACATACCTACTTATAAAATCAAAACTAGAGTCTGTCAACTATAAATTCATCATGAAAATGTCTCAAATACAAAATTAATGTAGCTAAATTTTCTATTTCATATAGTGAGGTCCACGTTATAATGACAGGGGAGAAAGATAGGAGAACAACGTTGCTGATCCTCTGTCTTGTCAATGCCTTCTATAGACGGTAGCTGATACAGGTTTATTGATGTAACGGTTCATTCTCGTTTAAAATATTTTATTAAGTAAGAAATTATAATTTAAATAATTTCATAATTAAGATGTAATATTTTGTTAATTAATTATATTTCTACATTGTTAAAAAACGATCCGGCAAAAGAGCAAATCGAGAAAGAGATAGCGCTCTCCGCTTTGTTGAATGATAGATAAGGATAGCAATACAATTATTGCTTATCAAACACTGCCATTATAACGTGGACCTGACTATAGAATGGAAAGACGTATTTGGGATTTTGTTTACTTTCAACTTAAATTTTGATAAAAAACAAAACCTAATGGACTCATGCTATCTACTGAAATCAATTTTCTCGCGTATACATGAATTTTCCTAGATTTTCCACAGCTAAAACGAAATTTTATTCGACTAGTAATGCTTACGACAGAAAGAAAATTCGGAGCTAAATTTTCCGCTGTACTATGATGAGATTGTGTTTAAAATGTCAGTATTCCTTACGTATAACATCAAAGGCTTTCCATTCAATTAATACTGACAGTGGATCTCATTCGCCAGACATGCACTTACAATAGATTTAATAGTTTTAATTATTAAAATTTTAATTGTTCACATTGTTCTACAGTGAGGTGGGCAATGTCTATGGAATTTATATAGGATTTACTTTTGTTTCATAAAAGTTTCTACACCAGATAACATCGTCACCTGGGTGAAATCTTCTTCGTCAAGAAATGTTATTCTTTGAACAGAATTTTCATTCACATAAATTTGCCAAAAATATTCTCGAGGCAGGTCGGCGATTGCAGAATTGCATGAGACGTTTCAGAAGCAGCTAAGCGTTTGCCTGAAATCGAATACAATAAAATTATAAATATATACAAGTAAATATACAAAATATTGAATGAAAAAGACTAAGAAATTGTCAAAAACCACAGATTTATTGATACTTAGAAAGACCGGTTTCGGTTATTACACCATTGTCAATCTCTGATAAACTCAGAGATTGTTTATCAGAGATTGACAATGGTGTAATAACCGAAACCGGTCTATCTAAGTATCAATAAATCTGTGGTTTTTGACAATTTCTTAGTCTTTTTCAATCAATATGAATATAATTACCACAATATCAACTTCTCAACTACACAAAAAGTGAAATATACAAAAGTAATGAATCTGATGAGTACTCTATCGTGAGGTTGAGGTTATAATGGCAGTGGAGAAAGATAGGAGAACAACGTTTTAATTATAATTGAGACTGAATATTCTGTTTAATTAATTATATTTATGTACTGTTGGAAAATTATCTGGCAACGTTGCGGAGATAGAAAAGGATAGCGCTATCTGTTTTGTTGGATGATAGACAAGGATAGCAACAGCAATGTTAATAATTAAATACTGCCATTATAACGTGGACCTCACTATAACTTCTATAGGCAGTGAAGAAAGATAGGAGAAAAACGTTGCCAAGTCTCTCCATTTTGCCACTGACTGTACACAGCTGTTACTCAATTCATCCCATTAAATTTAATCTAATAATATTTATCATTTCCTTGATCAATCAATCAAAATCAAAATCAATTTATTTCCATGAAGAACAAAAAATACAAAATATTCATTTTTTACATTATACTTGGAATTTACACTGCAAGGTCTTGGGACCCGTGCGCAGTGTAAGAGTGTTGTAAAATTACTAACAATTTTTTTTTAATCGTACTGTATTTGCTATGTTTTGATTTAAACTAGAAGAATATGAAAAACTGTAAAAAATAAAAGAGAAAAAGACAGAAAGAACTGATAGATAAAGAAAGAGAAAAAGACAGAAAGAACTGATAGACAAAGAAAGAGAAAAAGACAGAAAGAGCTGATAGATAAAGAAAGAAACTGAAAGTTTAAAAACTAATATAACTGATCGAAACGCCATTGTTAAAGATAAGTTAAGTTAAGAAATTTTCTGTATAGAGAAATAATAATATTGAGGTATAGTAGAAAAAAGGGAAAAATATAGAAAGATATATAGAAAAAAGTGACATAATAGATTTATTTTTCATCCAAAATGTAAGTTACGGAAGCCTCAGCTGACGTCTTTCACTATCTCTATGGAGACAGCTAAGATTATGATGTTGATTAAATAAACAATCATTCTTTGTCTGAGTTTGAATGAGACGTTTTATTCCTATCTACTTAACTGGTGCCGAAACCAAAATATTATCTAGTATTTTTAGTTGAAGTTAATAGGAATTTTCGGATAGATTTTGAAAATGCCAAGGAAAAAAAAAGAAAAAAAATACACTTGATAATTTGTGATAGACAAGTTAAAACAGTTGAAGATAGAAGAGAACAACAAGAAGTTGTAGAACAATATCACATTGGAAGGACCAACCATAGAGGGGAAAAGGAAACGTTGCAACACCTGAAACGGCAGTATTATTGGCTGAATATGGCCAAAACAATAAGAAATGTGCTGGGAAAGTGTGCAGCATGCAATATAGCAAAATATGACAGAAAGCCTTACAAGACGCCTCAGATGGTCACACCTACTCCCGCAAGACCAGCAGAAATAATTCAAGTTGACATTTTCTATTACAATAAACTGAAGTATCTTACTACAATCGATTGTTTTACAAGGCTTGCTTCTGCATGGATTTTAAAGAATAAAACAGCCAAGTGCATGGAACAAAATTTACTAGCATTTTTTGGGCTCTTCAATACCCCCAACATGTTGTTAATGGATAAAGGAAAAGAATTCGACAACAATCGGATCAAAAAACTTTTAGAGGAACTTGGTATCGACAGCCACTTTACTACAGTAGGACAATCATCCGCAATCTCATGGAATGATGGAACGTTTACATAGCACGCTAACTGAACATTTGCACTTATTAGAAGTTGATAGAAACATCTGTGGGGAAGAAGCAATGGCAAGAGCTATTCTGGCATATAATAGTAGCATACATTCTTCAACAAATTTTTCACCATTTGAGTTAGTTGAGCATCCAGAGGAGCATAGAGAAGTGGAGAGAAAAATCATGAACGAGAAAGTTCGGAGGACAAAAAAGTATAATTTGGAGGTGGCTGAAGACATGAATAAAATAAAAGTAGGTGACATAATCTTCAAGAAAAATCATCACAAGAGAACGAAATCGGATCATAGATTTGTTGGACCATATGAAGTGATTGATCTACTACAAAGGAACCAAGTGGAGGTAAAAAAGCAACACAACAATGGACGAGGTAGACATGAAATTGTGCATTTGAGTGAGATTAGAAGATCGAAAAGGAACTATAATGAAGATGAGTAAGGAAAGATTTCCAAAATGTTTTTATTATGTTGTTTTCCATGTTTTGTTTTTATGAGTTCTATTTACATCTCTATAATAGAGATAGTAAAGACTGGAGGGGGGTAGTTACGGAAGCCTCAGCTGACGTCTTTCACTATCTCTATGGAGACAGCTAAGATTATGATGTTGATTAAATAAACAATCATTCTTTGTCTGAGTTTGAATGAGACGTTTTATTCCTATCTACTTAACTTGTATTTTGATCCTCCATATTCAAGCATTCACTCAGAAAAGGCGATCTGTAATATTAGATTCTTTGATCCATTTTTCCATTTCAACAATGAGCTTGTTATTGATGCTATTTGTTATAAAGTGATGAGGGATGAAATTTACCAATCTAGAACAAGTGAACATGAACTGTCTCCCACAAACACTCAAATTTACTCTGGAAGACTCAAAAGTCAGGCTAGACGGTCTAAGGCTAGTTACATACACATCGATTTTTGGTCGTACGATATTTTACCGTCCTTATAAATTCTATTAGATTGAACAGATGATTTCAAACATATGATGTTTGCCAAGTTCCGTTTAATCTCATAGAAATCATAGTGACGACAAAATATCGTACGACCAAAAATCGATGTGTGTGTAACTAGCCTAAGGTTATAAATTGATTGTCGTAAATTATACATATGTTTATTTTTGTTGATATTCAGTAATAAACTTTTTATGTATAGTTGTCTGACAGTTAAGACATTGAACTCTGCAAATAAGTTGCAAGTAGGATAACGTCTAGGCTTGCCTAATATTGTTTTTATTAAATGTTTCTGTATGGTGAATATCTTATTTAAATGACAACTCACTGCTCCACCCCATGCCAGTATACTATACTGTAATATGGACTGCGCATAGGCAAAGTAAATTATTCTTGTTAATCTGGAATTTTTAAGTTTATTAAGGTTAAAAAATTTATAAGTGAGGTATTTCATACGGTTGCACATGTTATTTATATGTATATCCCATTTTAAATGTGGGTCTAAAAAACACCAAGATATTTGGCTTTATCTACTTTTTTTAATTCTGGACACTGGCAAGGAGCTTGAGGAGTGTGACTACAGTTCAGTGAGTGGATCTTAATTGAATTCACATCATTTGGTTGGCCCCTTGCATCCGGAGAAAAGGTCATAAAAATACCTTTTGTAACATTAAGTGTTAATAAATGCTTGTTGAACCAAGATTTAACCATTTTCATTCCTTCCTCACTAGACTCAACCACATCCCTCCACTCATCACCCGTAAATGTCAATGTTGTGTCATCTGCAAATGAGACTGTAACACCATTTTTTATGTTCATTTTAAGTAAATCATTTACGTAGATCAAGAATAATATAGGGGACAATACCGTTCCCTGTGGTAGACCATATTCGGATAAAAAACTTTTGCTGGTTTCAAGATATTGACAGCGATCTCTAAGATAGCAATTGAATAGCTTTAAAGGAACATCTTTAATACCTATATTTTCCAATTTTTTTAGTAATATTTCATGTGGTATAGTATCGAAAGCCTTTGAGAGATCTAATAGAATGACTAATGTTTTTTTATTATTGTTAAAGTTATTTGATATAATATTGACTATAGTTGTTATAGCATCTTGGGTACTTTTGTTTTTTTGAAAGCCATACTGGTTTTTATGAATGATTTCGTATTTATTAAGGTAACTAACTAGTCTGATTTTTATAATTTTTTCCAATATTTTTGATAAATTATTCAGTAGGCTTATAGGACGATAGTTTGTAGGATTGTTGGGATCGCCAGATTTGAATAGGGGTATTATATTTGCAATTTTGAATTTTTCAGGGAAACGCCGTCAGCGAAGCATTTATTTACTATTTTGTTAAGTGGCTTAGCAATGTATGAGGCAATTATTTTCAAACAGATATTGCTTATAGTGTCAATGCCCGCAGCAGAGCTATTTTTTAGTGTTTTAATGACCTTTATTATTTCATATTCATTTGTTGGAAAAAAGAAAAAAGAATGTGGTGATGATAGAGGAGCTGAAGTGGAATGTGTATTAAGGGTTGATGATGTGTCTTTGAGATTTTCATTTTTGAGTATTTCTGCAAAGGATTTTCCCACCTGAACAAAGTGATCATTGAGAGTTTTCGGATCAATTTTGGGCTTGGTTGATGATTTTTCATTATTCATAACTTCATTGATATACTTCCAAGTTTTTTTACTATTACCCTTACATTCATCAATTCTTGTTTTATAATAATCATATTTGCAATCAGTTATTAATTTATTTAAAAGTTTTTTGTAGGCTGTATATTCTAATTTTAAATTGTAATTGAAAGGTTGCCTGCTTAGTTTTTTATGCATTTTATCACGTGTACGTATAGAAATTATTAGACCTTTGGTAATCCAAGGTTTTAAAGGTTTAAGTTTATGAGGTATAGTTCTATAAGTGCTGCTATTTTCTATATGTTGAGTGAGAGTGTTTGTAAAAACATCGACCAGCTCATCAATATTTGACTCAGAATTCAACATAGATTCCCAATTCTCATTTTCCAATTTTGATTTGAGTATATTATAATTTATTTTTTTAATAAGTTGTTCGCAATTTATTTTTTTAATACTATTGGTAACTCCGACTTGAAGACATGTGCAAAAATGATCCGTGATATTTGTTTTGAATATTAAACCAGTAACATCATCAGAATTGAAATGTTTATTTTTAAAAAAATATATGATCAATACAAGATTCTGAATTATTATTTATTCTTGTTGATTTATTTATGTAGGATTTATATCCCATGGATGATAAAATGCTAAAGTATTCGTTTGCTATATTTGTATTACTATTCAGGTCAATATTCATATCTCCAAGATAATAACATTTTCATCAGTTTTGAAGTATTGCAAGCATTCGTCCAAGTTATTTAAAAATATATCAACAGACGATGCCGGAGAACGGTACAATGCGATAAGGATTATAACTTGCTTAGTGTTTGGTATTTCTATCTTGATGATAAGAGAGTTAGTTTCCTGAATGTCGTATTCAATCACATCAACCTTGAAATCATCTCTTACAAAAATACAAACGCCATCACATTTATTGAGCTTCCCTGGCCTGTTTATCATTTTGTATCCATTTAATTTATACTTGAAAGAATGATCTTGAGTTATCCAAGTTTCTGTAAGTACTATAATATGAAATTCAGTTAAGCAGTTCTGTACAACATAGATAAATTGATCAAAGTTTTTCACAAAGCTACGAATATTCATTTGTAATATATTGAGAGAAGAATCCGATCTGTCTGGCCGATAATCAAAATATTGTTTATCTCGATAGTGTCATAGCATTCCAATAACGTTTCTTCTTCAAAGTCATTTATAAGAACCATTAAATTATCAGGTTAATTAGGAAGAAAGAAAGAGAATGAAAAGAAAGAAAATTGAGAGAAAAAAGAAGAAAATTTAAAAAAAAGTAGAAAATAAAATAGGAATAATTTATAAATATAAGATGAATAGATTTGAAAGGAAAGGAGGATAAATCGACGCCTCCACTTTGCCCTAATAAAAGAAATTCTACAATCAATTAATTTTTCCATATATGTAAACTGTAGCACATGGCCTATTAATTATTAATGATATACGTTTTTGGGAAATACAGTAGAACGGACATCACAGAATCGAGAAAACAATAAATAAATTAATAATAAAAACTTTTCTTGTCACAATTGTACTGAAATTCTTCTATAGTCTTTTAGATAAAGTAAATAATCGAAAGTTTGTAATTGAAAATTCAAGGTTGATCATATATTTGTCTAGATCATCCCTGCAAAAGACTCTCTTCACACGTGACGTTGGAGTCTCCCTGATAAGAATCTTTCCCTCACGCACCACACAAAAGCAAGTTTATTTTCATTTTTCAAGCCCCTGGCCAAACCAAAAAGATGCTTGAAGTGCGGAGATAAGTGTTCATTTACGTAGATGTTGCTTTCTTCCAATTTTGCACATATGTCCGTTGTCTTAAGGTTTCTCTTCTTCTTCTTGATAAAATAATTAATTTAATGTCAAATTAATTTAAAAAAATTTTTTTTTCATAACTTGATTCAAAAATTTGCTTTCATTACTGAGATTAGATTTTTATTTCTATACAAACCTGAAATGACGGCTAATTTAAAAAACTGTGACACAACAATCTGAATTTCAAAACAACAGAAATTGAGTTATTTGGTGGATATTCTACTCCAATTTCTTTTAAAAATGATAGAAAAATAGAAATCCTATTTGAAAATAAGTAATTTCAATGGATTAATACTGAAATAACTTTTCAATATTATTTATACCGGTACGAGTAGGTCTAACCTATACGGGTAGGATTTGTACAGTCACTGTCAAAAGTAAATATAAAATATTCTGGGAAATAGACAACACTGCAAAGCGAGAGAGAGAGAGAGTGAGAGAGAGAGAGATAGTGCTATCTATTTTGTTGTATGATAGAAAAGGACAGCAACAGTATTGTCAATCGTACACTGCCATTATAATGTGGACCTCACTATATAACTTCTATAGTTTGTTCGAACATAACCTTAAAGTCTGAGTGCAAAGCTCAGATTGCAGCATGCGGCTTTATGACCAATGTTATTCCTTACGAGAATAGGAGTACATTGTTGCCATTTTCATGCTGATTCAATAAAAATAATATACTCTCTCATTGTAGCTCTTTCTGTTACACATTTAGCTCACAGGCTTTCTGACTTCATACATTTAAAATATTAGAATTACAACCCCTAAGTCACCCCCTTATCACATCCCAACCAATGAGAGAGTAGCAAGTTGTTTGTCGTTGTGACAGATACCGTTTGTGATTGGTCAGTTCTCCATGACTCAACTCCCATTGGCTGTTCTCATAGTAAAGAAATGCTTTCTGATAAAGTTATGTAATTTGAGCAAGAGTGAATGAATGAATCAGTTCACGGATAAGACAATAGAAAATCTGTCGAGATCTATATAATAAGAGAGAGTAGGGTTGTGTTTGTTCGCATCAAAACATGTCAATTTGTGGATTGCATACCGGAAAAACGGGAATGATTTAGATCTCCAAATTTTGCACATAGATTCTAAAAATATCAATCTCTTGCACCTCGAAGCCCAAATTTCAATTTTCCTTCTAGATTTTTCAGAATTCAAGTTTGAAATTCATTCACAGGACATCAAGTTCATACGGCTAACAGTGTTCCATTGTGTGAAATGTGTTTTTTATGAGGAGGTTATAACATTGTTACAAGACTTATTATTTCCGCGGGGTCGTGGTCTAGCGGTCCCCGATTCTTCCATTTTTTTCTTGATTTTTTCCCTCGAAACGTATTATTATAAATGATTTTTTAAGGAAATTGTTTTCATTATGATTGAGATTGGATTTCATCAAATAATTATTCAATGTAAAATTTTTGCAACCAGTACAAATGAAATGGACATAGGTTTCACGCTGTATCATTGGAATTCATGAGAAAAACATGAACAGATAACAATAAAATTAGTAATAATTTATATTCTTCAGTTATGATGTACTATCAGACACAAATTCGGAGTAAAACGAATATTGTAGGTATTTTTTGGGGAATTGGGGAAACAAAAGGCTGCTTGATTAAAATTGTGGAGGATCTAATCGATAATAAAATTGATGTATTGAAAAAAATTAATATGATACTGTAAGGTTTTCAAGTATTATGTCTTCTTCAGTTATCTATTATATAATAATGGAAAAATTTGCTATCACATATGGGATGGGAAATACATGACTGACACATCATCAAGTCTGAACTACTGGACTGATTAATCTTGTAATTTGCATAAAGATTCTTAATTTACCGAGGATGGTTATAAGCCTATTTTAGATTCGTCAAAATCTGTAGGTGAGGTTTTCAGTTTGTCAAGTTTTTAATCAGACCATTGCGGAGCACGGGTTACCTGCTAGTAATTAATATAATCCCCAAAAGTAATCCAGAATTCAAAGTTTTAAAAAACCATTGATCCAGTGACTAATAGCTAATACTAGTCCATTTAAACATGTATACCTCTCAAGAACTCACAGATACTCTGAGGAATTATTCGACCAAGAAGGTTTATTGACCGAGCGAAGTGAGGTCTAAGATTCAAGACGACGGTTTGACATTTCTCTTAATGTTTAAATGTCTATATGTTGCGCATTTACGGCGAAACGCGGTAATAGATTTTCATTAAATTTGACAGGTATGTTCCTTTTTAAATTGCGCGTTGACGTCCAAGGTTTTTGGAAATTTTGAATTTAAAGGATAATATAAAAGGGAAAAGGAGCCTTCTTCATACGCCAATATTAGAGTAAAAATCTGGTGTGGCGCACTCACACAACTTTCCTTGCTGTTATGACAATTGATCAACTGACGCTAGTGTTCCCGCGTATATCAAATCTACTATTCTAAGATCTGAGACAGCTGGTGACAGGACAATAGCGCTGCAGACACAAAGTCTGCTATCTCTTCATAGTGAATGATTTAATAGAATCAACAGTTGCCAACAGTTTGCAATTGAATAATCTTATTTTCTCGCATTCCGAGCTTATTTTCAATTTTAGGTGAAATGTTACTGAACATAAATTGTAGAGATTTTCATGCTGAATCTTTTTCACTTAAATTTCTTTGTTTGAATTGTATCTGAAGCCTGATAATTGGGAATCTGAAATAAAACTTTGCATAGATGGGGCGGTGCTCCTGAAATTTTTACAGATATGGGACCTATGGCAGTCGATAGAGCTTATCAATGACTTCTTTAGGTATGAATTTGATCGAAATCGTTGGAGCCGTTTTCAAGAAAATCGCGAAAAACCCTGTTTTTGACAACATTTTTGCCATTTTAGCCGCCATCTTGAATTACATTTGATCGAAATTGTTCGTGTCGGATCCTTATAGTGTAAGGACCTTAAGTTCCAAATTTCAAATCATTCCGTTGATTGGGAGATGAGATATCGTGTACACAGACGCACATACACTCATACACACACACTCATACACACACACACACACACACACACCACACACACACACACACCACACACACACACACACACACACACACACCGACATTCTAAAATGGCTGTTAGATGCATTTAAATTCATTGGTTGATTACTGATAGAGGTAGAGAAGATGAAAATTGGAAGCTCAAAATAATAAATATATAGAGGAATAAAATTTGTATAGAATATAGGTCTACAGTAGAATAATTTGAAGCGAAAGCCTGGAGTTTAACCAACCGCGTTTGCGCGCAGCGGGGCTAGACGTACGCAGATCTCAAAATCAGATCACATTCGTCGTTATTTAAGGCAGATAACCACCCCCGCAATACTCTTTTGTATTGGTATATTGAGCATTCCCCCGGCTGACTAACAAACAAAGGTGCATTCCGCAGAATTACGTGAACCAGATATGTCACATTTCTGTCGCAGACAGATCTCATATTACGTGAAACACCAGAATGATGGAGATATGAGCCGCGGGTCAGGTAATTGTGTTGAGAGGAATTATTGAAAACAATCTTATTTTTAAATGCATAGGTCATAACAGATTTGATGAAAAGTTTTTTTATAGTGAGAACATTGAAAAAATTGAACAAGAGATCTGATGAATAAGTCCTTTCCAGACCTAGTCCAGCCTTGATAATTGCTTTCTGAGTTATAGATAATTCTTTAATGTATACATCACATGCACCGCCCCATGCAATAATACCGTATGTCATGATGGATTGAGCAAATGAAAAATATACCATTCTTAATTCTTTAACATTGAGGATACCATGTAATTTAGAGAAAACGAAGATCAACTTTCTCAACTTATTTTTCAAGTAGGCTATGTGCTGCATCCAACTCAGTCTATTATCAAAAATGATACCCAGATATTTTATTTCATTTACAGACTCAATTGACCTGCAGTCACATTCAACATCCCACTCACGACCACACATGTGAAGTTTAAGATCCAACTGGGGAGGTGGGGCACGTTTTTTGTGAAGAAAAATAGGCATGACTTTGGTTTTACTAATATTCATACTAAGGATATTGCTATCAAACCACTTTTTCAGTCTCACTACACCACTATTTGCGGTCCTGTACACTTCTCTCCAGCTATCCCCCTCAAAATACACAGCAGTGTCGTCAGCAAATAACAAAATTTTCCCCATAATATTGCTTTCGATTATGTCATTAATGTACAGGAGAAATAGAACCGGACCAAGAGTACTACCCTGGACTACTCCATAGTCTATTCCCTGAACATTACTATATGTATTGTTGATACTCACAATCTGTTTACGCTCAGACAAGTAGCTATTGATCCATGAATGAGCTATCCCAGCAATACCATATTTATACAGTTTTCTCATCAAGATGGAGCGGTCTATAGAATCAAAAGCCTTGGTGAGGTCAACAAATAGAAGAAGAATGTATTTATTATTATTAATACCCACCCTTAAAAAGTCGCTTAAGCGATAAAAGCAGTTTTCTGAGTTGCAATCGTCCCTGAAGCCGAATTGAAACTCAGTGAGTAGGTTGTTAGTTTTTATGTAATTAGTTAATTGTTTTTTAAAACATTTTTCAATAACTTTTGAGAAAATACTAAGTAATGATATAGGACGGTAATTATTAAGGTCAACTTTACTACCTGACTTGTGGAGAGGGATTACTTTGGCAAGCTTAAACAAATCAGGGAAAATTCCGGTTCTGAAACTACAATTTATGATGTGGCAGAGCGGGGTGAGAAGAATATCAATATTATTTTTTATCAAGTTAACGGGAATATCATCACAGCCAGGGGCAGAGCCTCCCCGAATTCCCATCACACATTGGCGAACGTCCTGTTCTGAAACCTCTCTAAGAATAAATCTGGATTCAGAGTCAGGTGGTGTAAATGGAATTGTTCTGATATTGGCATTATTTTGTCTTATTTTTTGAGCTAGATCAGCTCCTATGTTAGCAAAAAATTTATTGAAGTCATTGGCAATATCTAGTGAGGAATTCAATGTATGGTTATCACTGGAGCATGAGCTTAAGAAATTTTGTACTGGAAAAGGAGTTTTATTGTTATTTGAACCAGATATTTCATTAATTGTTTTCCAAAATTGTTTAGGGTTGTTAGTTGATTCAAATATTTTCTGTTTATAGTAAGCTTTTTTAGTTGTTTTAAGAAGTCGGCTTAATACACGGCGATACTCGGTGTAATAATTTATCAGTTGCACATTAAACGGCTGTCTTCTAATTACTCTGTGTAAATTATTTCTTTTTCTAATTGCCCTGACAAGGCTTAAAGTGATCCAGGGCTTCAGTCTTTTATCAGCACTCCTCCTCGGATGGGACGAGGTTGAACGCTGATACACACTTTGAATTAATTCAATAAATTTAGTTGAACTTGTGTTCGGGTCATCCGAGGAAATGACCTCGCCCCATGGCTGTTCAGATAGAAGATTTGAAAATATTGCAAGGTTTGTTCTCTGATAGTCATAATTTGAACGAATTTCCGGCCTATTTATTATATTTTGTTTTATAATTATACCTATTGGATAATGGTCTGTGATATCATACTTCAATACTGACGGGAAAAGGGAATTAGTATCATGATGTTTAACGAATAAATGGTCAATGCAAGATGATGAATTGGCTGTTACTCTAGTTGGTACGTCAATACAGCAAACGAAACCAGCTTCATATAATGTATCAAGGTACCTACTGCTAATGTTATTAATTTGGTCGCCGAGAATATTGCAGTTGATGTCGCCAACAATCAACTGGATAACTCTATTATTATTAAGTTGATGATGATGATTATCAATATTGTTATTATTATGATTGATATTATTTTCTTGATATCTATCCCCCAACCCATCGATAAAGCTAGCCAGGTCAACTCCGTGACAACGATAAACACAAAGTAAATTGTAGCGTTGATTATCCTTATCACAAACCAGATTAAGACACCGCAATCCTCCGACATTCACTTCACAGCAAGAATACAGCAAACTCGAACTCACATAAACTACTATTCCATCATTCTGATTGTATTGGGTAGACGTTTGAAATATTGCATACCCATCAAGCTGGTCCGCGCATTCAACTCCATCCATCCAAGTTTCAGTAAGAACTATGACATCGAATTTAAAATTGATGCTTTGAAGTAAAAGTAATAATTCATCAAAGTTCCTTCTATAACTTCTTATATTTAAATGAAACACACTCAATCCAGACTGACCATTCATACTTAGGAAATCACCATACACACTGCAATCATCAAACACACTACAACTTACATGCCTAAAATCAGTTAAATCATCCAATACATTCATAGCTCATTCTTCGCTCGAGCCGTTAATGATAAAATATTAATAAAGTAACCAACAAAATAAGTTTTAATCAAAATTCATTTAAAAATTAAAAGTAGCTTCCAATCTATTGGGAGAGAGAAAAAATTTAGTGATAATATAGATAAATGATTAAAATAAAAAAAAACAAAAAAAACAAATATTCCGAGCTTATAGATCAAGATAAAAATATATACTACATATCAAAATAAATAATTCTGCTATAATACACTTTTGAGATTCATTATTCAGAGAAGCAGGATAGCTTTAATGAATTTATGTTTTTAACTATTAATTAATAATTTTGTTTATGATAAAGATTTTATAAATGATACAAAAGGGATTACTCCCATAAGAAAAGGAAACTCCAGACTGAAATTTTAAAAATTGGATACTTGAAAATGGAATAATAAATATAAATTAAGTGAATAAAAAGTACGTAGGCTATCATTAATATAAGTAGATATGAAAATAGAACTTATTGCTCAGAAAATGAAGAGGACTTTTTTATGATAAATGAATAATTGATTGATTGAAATAGTTAACGAATTAACTTACTAATAATAATAAGAAATTAATTGAATTTCTGCTTGAAATAATGATAGATATCATGAGGAAAACATAATTCGGCTATTCATGGCCCGCTATTTAATCGATATGAAAGAAATCGCCATTTAAAAAAAAAATAATAATAATAATGAAGAGTAAATTTTAAATAATAGCACACAATTTATGAAAAACATATTAAGAGATTCGAAACAACATGAAACAGAATTGTAATAGTCCATATTGATAAACTACTTATATGATCAGAATAAAGTTATTTCGATTTCACTAGCTATAAATAATAAAATGAAAGTATCCCTTATATGTGACTTACAGTCTGTTTAATCGCACATATGAGCCTATCTCACCACGCTTTGTCGAGATCCTTAGCGTCCATAATTTTCCTTATGGGACCATCAACGGTTTTCCGCACGTACAGCTTCCCTTCTCGTACCCACGCATACGCCAGCATATTCTGCTTTACATAACTTTTAGCTATGCCAAGTAAAATCTTGTTTTCCACGGTGAGGTGTTCATTCACAAAGATTTTTCCCTCTTTGAAGTACTCACTTAGAAGATTAGTCTGAATTACTTTCATTTTACGAGCAGAAACTAACCAGGCAGCACGACATCTTCTAGAAGTAAATTTCACAATAATAGAGGGATGAAGAGAGTCTTTTCTTTTTGGCAGTCTGTGTGCAATTGAAATGTTAGAGAGTTCATACGGCACGCCAAGGATACCCGCGAGTTTTTCAAGTATTGCGTATACGTCTTCACCCTGCGTAAAAGGAACACCAGATATTTCCAAATTAGACAGTCTAGTATATTGGTGTAGTTGACTAATTTGGTTTTTTAAGTTTAAATTCTCCGACAAAAGTGCATCACAGTCCTTTTTTACCGCAGCACACTCAATTTTTACAGCGTTAATTTCGTCTCGAAAACCACTGATTTCCGATCGCAGCCCTGAAATTTCGGATTCAAGTTTTTCAAATTTGATATCAATCTTCTCACTGAGGTTTTTTATGGCCTCGGCCAGTGCACCGATATTAGAATCACTTTTTGAAACCGAAGTTTTATCCGATTGAGTAGAGTCTTTACACTCACCGCATTTCCAGGTCTGTTTCCTGGCACCCATCTTTCGAAGATTATCCGAATTTCCGACTTGGCAGCACTCCGAATGAAATGATTTTTCACACGCGGAACATAATATAATGTTTTTGGAATCCGACAACAGCCAATGGTAGTTGAGTTATGGAGAACTGACCAATCACAAACAGTATCTGCCACTATGACAATGGTTGGGATGTAATTGGTTTAATTCTTCATAGCTGAACATCTATCAGTTGAAGTCATTACATAGAACTCCTTCCTATTTTGTTGGTCAGCGGCATTCCCAATATTTTCATTGAATGAGTGTAGCAAGCTCTTATTGACAACTAAAGCCTCTAGCCCTTGTACATTCATGAGTATTATGTTCAACGATCATTTTCGATTGCTTCCATCAATCAACTTCAAATTCTTCACACATATATTCTTTCAATCACCATACAGATCTGGTGACATTTGCTAAAGGAAAATACTATCTATAGACTATAAGAAAATAATCAACTTATGATAATTAATTTGACCTCAGAATGACTTATTAATTTATTTAATTTGGGTAATGTGATCTAATTCAGACACGAATCTTTCCATGCAAATCCCAATAGTAATAAGAATTTTGCAGAATATGAGTTGCATGCTCGCAATATTCATCTTATAATTATCTCTGGCCTCCAGTAACACGAAAAATAAAGTTGATGAAACTTATAAGTTGATGATGACCTTCTCTCAAATTAATTAAATAGTGAGTGAAGTGGCCCTACCCTGATGTTGTCCATTTATAAGCAGTCTGTTGGAGGTTCACGCCCAGTTAAAAGCAAATTTCAGTGAGTGATCCAGTTGAGAATACCAGGATCCCTATCCTAGTTCTTGAGCTGATATTCAATTGAGTGATCTACCATCTACTGTGTATTTAGTTTGTTGTGTTTTCCACACTCATCAACATGGCTACTTCCAAAACTTCACATCAAAGGCAGATGAGGAGAAGGAGAAATGTGAATCCCCATTTCAAAAACTTTCTGGATAATACGTCATTGCATGGGGTGAAATACATTTTTGATTCGAACAGACATTGGATAGAGCGATGTTTTTGGTGTATAGTTGTGATATGTTTCATTATTTCATTATTTGCGATATACAGAATGAAGATAAATGAATGGAAAGAGGATCCCATGACGATAGAAGTGGCAACCAGTCCCTAACATTTCTCTACCCTGCCTATTCCTGTCTTTACCTTCTGTGGTCCAGTAGGTGTCAAAGAGGAAGTTGTTGAATATCTTCTGAATAAACTAGATGTTGATGATATATATAAGATTGCAGACATCTTAGGTATGTCAAGAAAAGCAATTGATGAGATGTTCAATATGAGTTCAACTAGAAATAGTACAGATAGTAATGGGGAAAGATTCTTTATATCTGATTTGAGTCTTGGAACCTTTTTTCATCATATCTCTGATGACTATGAATTATTAGCAGTACAATTTGAGTCTGCATTAAACCGTCCCACCTTCTTGTTCAGGGAACTCTGCTGGTCCATGAACATGCTTCCACCTTCCAAGATTTACAAGATGAATACGGTACAACATCATTTGGACTCAGAAATGGAAAAAAATATTGGAATGAACATAACGCTTCAATTGAATATTGAATTGATTCATGGATTTCCGTCATATACAGAACATTGTTATATTGGAAGAATCGACGTTTATCAACCAATGAAGTTACCAGTTTTAATACATCAATCAAAACTAACTTATTTTATGACTGAATATGAGGAAGATGAAGAGGAGGAAACCAAGTTGATTGGCAGGGACAATGAATATCGGTTCACAATCCACAATCCTTGGGATGTCCCTAGTCCATTCATGAGGTGGCATCGATTCCAGCCATCAGAAGACTCTCGCATTCTCGTTGAACCTGAACTCATAATAAAATATCCAGTCGATGATAACGATTTTCTGTACAAAGTTCCATATGCCAAGCAATGCTACAACTCAACAGAGAAAACATTGGAATTCTTCCAATATTATAAACGACAAAACTGTTTAATTGAGTGCTCCACCAAGAGAGCTCTGAGAGAATGTGGATGTGTTCTGTTTTACATGCCACACAACGAATCAACATACATATGCTCTGATGAATACAGCTCCTGTGCGTTGAATGTTGCCAAAGCCACTCATTATGACACAGGTGAATGGAAATTTGTAGATTCTTGCGACTGTTTCCCATCTTGTAACTACACCGACTACAAGATTATATCTTTTGAATCATTTCCTATCGTACCACAACACGAAGTTAATATTATATTCAGGAAGGAACTTATCCATCCAAAAGTTCGTACCTACACATACAATAACAATGAGATGATAGATTCTACCGTTGTCTACTTGGATGCATTCCTAGGCGTGAGTATAATGACTGTAGCCGAAATATTCTACTACATTTTGTTGTTTGCTATTGATTATTTGAAAAGCAAGATACAGCGAATGCTTAATTGGCTGTATGTGTCATGAAAACTAAATTTGAATAAAATTTTGTAACTGAATGTCTCCTTTTTCATGCCAACAACTACCAAACCATACCAGTACCATACAAACTTTCAAGAATAATGTTCAAATCACATCTTAATTGGACAAGGATTGAAGATTTTAAACCACTTAAATGAGCTGACCTGAGTTGCTTCAGTGCCTTATTCACCCTCTCGGTTCAAACTGAGTTGAATCAGAAAACGGTTCAATCTTGGGGTGAGAACATTTTAATAAATATGACCATTTTATTATGTAATCGATTAGCTTTGAAATAGATCGTGCATTTAGGCATTAGTTTGAGATGTTTCGATTTTTGTTTGAGAAGTAATAACCGGTATTAGTTGTGATTATTAAGGTTTTTCATGAAGCCTTACATTTGAAATACTCGAGTTACAACCTCCAGCCAGAAAGTTATTCAATTTACCAAAAATGACCACAAATCACTCAATTAGAAGTTATTTTTGGTCATTTTTGTGTAATTGAATAACTTTCTCAAAATTGATATTTTCAGAAAATGTTTGTTTTATTCAATCAACAATATCATGAAGAATTTATACTCTAAATCTCATGGATCTAGCCCTTACTGAATTGGAAATGTCCTATCAAACTTTAGGCGTTTATATCTCAATTGATCGGATAAAAAATGGTTTCCTGAGAAAACTCTTTTATTTTGATAGCTTGATGAAATACAAATCGAAAAACTCAAAAAAAAAAAAAATATCACCAGTAGAAAGTTTATTTTTAGCCTTTGCACAGCCTCAAGTCAATATTATATCTACAATAGTCTCCAACTTATTGAAGGGTTCCCATACATATGACTCACTCTAATAATTAAATTCCTCCGCTTTCAACAAACTTACCACCAATTGTACCTGGTCCTCCTCCTCACTTCTCCTCCAACGACAACCGCAACACCTGTTCGAGCGTCTCCTCCTCGAGCCGCCTCTGGCGTTCGTCCTCCAGTCGCTGTCGCTCGCTAGCCTCTATGGCGGCCAGTAGGTCGGGGTCAACGACCTCCTCGCCTTGATCCGGGTCAACGACCCCTTGACCGGGGTTAACGAGGCCCTCATCGAGGTCAGTGACCTCGTCTTCGCCGCTGCGTCGCCGCCGGTAGATCGACAGACTCGCTTGGATCGCCCTGTATGCGAGAAAAGGAGAGGAATGCAAACAAGCGGGATGGTGAGTGAATAATGGTGTGTGCTGATACATACAGGTGTGACAATATAAATGCAAAATAATTTCGATAAAATTATAAAGATAATTTGAAGGTGTGACAATGTATAACTATGGTTTGGCCATTATTGATACTAGGGTAACAATGCTCTCCCTCTACACTAATTAAATACCGGGTGATTCAAAAAAGACTTTACAACTTTGAAAATTCATATAAATCTTTTTAAACAAGATACAGAGCTGGTTTTGGTGTTGTTTTAAAGGAAAACACTTCAAGTTTTTTATGTTAAATTAAAGATGTTCTATGTGACTTCCGTTGGTTATCCTGCAGACATCCCATCGATAGTCGATTTCTTCCCAGACTCGTACTAGCATTGCAGGTGTAACTTGCTCAACAACAGCGCAAATCCTTGCTCTAAGTTCAGGTAGAGTGGCTGGCAAAGGAGGTACATACACCATATCTTTTATAAAACCCCACAAGAAAAAATCCAGCGGTGTTAGGTCTGGGGAACAAGGGGGCCATGCAATTGGCGCATTACGGCCAATCCACTGATTTGGAAAGCGGTCATTAAGAAAATCCCGGACGACAGTCAGATAGTGTGGTGGTGCGCCATCTTGCTTATTTTTCTATTACTCTTAATTTTCACTTGTTTTGTATATTTTCACGCAGAAATAAAGTCAAATTTTTATTATTATTATCACTAGTAGTTCTGTGAACAGTAGACCTCGCGCTCAGTAAGTTACATTGACCTGTTGTTATGTTCTCTCAATAAATAAATAGATAGTTTATCGATTTAAAATGTCTAGAAAAAATCCTAAAAAACATAGAGCTTTCTGTCCTATCGTACCGTGACGTGTCGTCCCGGAATGTGAGTGTGAGCGCTGTCATCAGGTCTGGCTGCAACTGTCTACAACGTTGATGGAAAGATACATTTTCAAGATGTTCGATGTTTTTGAAGGGGTAGTATTATAGTCAACTGTCTACTAACGTTGATGGAAAGATACATTTTCAAGATGTTCGATGTTATTGAACGGGTAGTATTATAGTTCACTGAACAGCTGATTTATGTTGAATAATTGTATAGTCTGATTTTTACTCTAATATTGGCGTATGAAGGAGGCTCCTTTTTCGTTTTATATTATCCTTGAAATGCAAAATTTCCAAAAACCTTGTATATACGTCGACGTGCAATTTAAAAAGGAACATACTTGTCAAATTTCATGGAAATCTATTACTGCGTTTCGCCGTAAATGTGCAACATATAAACATTTGAACGTTTAAACATTCAAACATTTAAACATGAAGAGAAATGCCAAACCATCGACTTGAATCTTAGACCTCACTTCGCTCGGTCAATTAGGAAAACATTTCGTTCTCGGTCATCCTCATCGATCTGTGGTATCAAAAATTGTTGCAACATATCAAGGTACACTATACCGTTTTTCAAACCAAAACACACAGCTAGCACGCTCGGGTCCAGTGAAGGCAGCCATTTTTGACATAACTGCCACTAGCGCTTGTGCGGCGCGACCAGGCACAAGCGGACTACGCGAGTCAAAACTTGGAGTGTTTTCCTTTAAAACTACACCAAAACCAGCTCTGTAGCCTGTTTAATAAGATTTATATGAATTTTCAAAGTTGTGAAGTTATTTTTGAATCACCCGGTATATGTATTGCATTAAGCACTCTCAAGCTTTAAGCTACCTCAACAAACTATGTCAGCGCCCTAGATTGCAAGTTCAAGCTATAGTGAAGGTCCACGTTATAACGGCAGTGGAGAAAGATAGAAGAACAACGTTCCGATCCTCTGTCTTGTCAATGCCTTCTATAGACGGTAGCTGATACAGGTTTATTGATGTAATATCAACTGTTCATTCTCGTTTAAAATAATCAATTATATTTTATTAAGCAAGAAATTATATTTTTCAATAATTAAGATGGAATATTTTGTTAATTAATTATTAATTCTAAATTGTTAAAAGACGATCTAGCAACAGAGCAAAGCGAGAAAGGGATAGCGCTATCAGCTTTGTTGAATGATAGACAAGGATAGCAATATCATTGCTAATCAAACACTGCCATTATAACGTGGACCTCACTATAGGAGCTGGAAGGAGCCTTCCCATAGTTGACTACCACTAAAAAGTCAATATTTGTTTGTTTAGTGGGATAGAATGTTGGTACTTACTTACACCGATTGTCAACGATACTATAATAAAGGAAAGAACTGGCTTATACACGTACGGGATAGGAAACTTATGTTTGACGCATCATCACGTCTCAACTACTCAACTGATTAACTTGAAATTTTGTATATAGATTCTTAATTAACCGGGGATGGTTATAGGCCTATTTTGAACTTTTCAAGATTTCATTACGTCAAGTTTTCAGTTTGTCAAGTTTTAAAATAGACCCTTGCTGAGCACGGGTTACCTGCTAGTTATACATAAAAACACACATTAAATCAGAACAAACACAATCTATTACAATTGTTTGCATGCAAATAATAAATTATATGACAGAGGGATATTAAGCCTGTTTTTCAAATATGGAAACGTTTCTTATAAGCTATGACTGTTAGGAATTTCAAATATCTAGTAATTAATGTCAACGATATTACCACCATTGTTGAGGGAGATTCGCTATCGGATGAACACGTTAAACCATCGGTCCCTGCTGCCTAAAAATCAGTTGTTAGGTCTGTCAGAGGCCCTGAAATTGATCAGTTGCGACCTGAAATCTCTGACACCAGACCTGAGCCAGCCAGGTCACACGATATTATTATTTTGCTATCAACCTTAATTAATAAAAAAAGCTCACCCTTAATTATTAAAAATCAGTATAAATAATACTGAGGGTGATGCCCACATAAGGTCTTAGGCTGAGTGAGAGGGATGATGATGACTACTTTCTAGGTAGTCGGGACCGACGGCTTATCGTCTCCTCCGAAAGACAGGGTGGCCGTATCGGTGTGATTGTGCTGTGGTCAAAAACTTTTTGCCCCGGTCGAGATTCGAACTCGGGTTCTCTTGATTATTGGGCCGGCGCGTTATCACTTACTCCAACGAGCCACCCCGTAATTAAGGAAAAAAAGATAAGGGTTCATCTATAGATAATGGTAAGAGATGGTCAAGAGTGAACAAAAATCTACTAGAACTTCACACATACTTTTACTTTTGAAAATGTATAAAATTCCATCGTGAACTTTTGAAAATTTCTAGTAATAGTAGGGCGTTGAAGCACTTACATGGAAAGTTGTAAGGGGAACACAAATGCAATAATAATTAACAATAAACTAATTACTTTAAATCAATACGGGATATAAATAGAAAGAAAAATAAAAATCTCAGTACCCTTTTTAAATTATTTAAACACAACATGTTTCAAAATTGATGCCATTTTCAAGTGATATGAAGTATCAATGGCTTCAATTTTGAACCATGTTGTGAATAAATAATTCAAAAAGGGTACTGAGATTTTTATTTTTCTTTCTATTTACATTACAAGTAGCCCTATACAGAAAAGAGATCAATACGGGATAGATACCACAAATAATTCCTTCTGAAAACAATACTTGAAAATACTTTATAACTTTCAACAGATGTAAGGCCGGAACATGATAAGCAGCCATAATTTAATACAATACAAATTGGGAACGCTATCTTCTAGGAACGCTAAGAGAAGAGGGGCTGGGGGTTTTTCTTAAATCGGGAGTTCTTCTGTGAACAAAGATCATAAAATAACGGAAAACTTGAAAAATAATCGGAAAACCAATAATTAAATAGAATAATCAGATAATTATACTGCTAGTAGGATTACTGTACTTTGCATCTCGTCTTAAATCTAAATGTCGGTTGCACAAAAGCCGGTTAAATTTTAATCGTGTTTAATTCCACGAGAACCAATCAGAGGATCCGTCTTTTCAAAAATGCCTTCTGCACAAAAGCCGGTTAAATTTTAACCGTGATTAATTCCACGAGAACCAATCAGAGAAGCCGTCTTTTCAAAAACGCCTTCTGCACAAAAGCCGGTTAAATTTTAACCGTGATTAATTCCACGAGAACCAATCAGAGAAGCCGTCTTTTCAAAAACGCCATCTCTGATTGGTTCTTGTGAAGTTTATCACGGTTAAAATTTAACCGGCTTTTGTGTAACCAGGCCTAAGTGTGTTTATAACCTGAATAGCAGGAAATACATTGTCATATTTTTGTAAAGAAATTAAATTTGAGGACATTTTTAACAAAGGAGTAGGCCTAGATAATTTAAACACATAATTTGAAAAAGTGAAAAAATTTATAATCGTCTTTCAAGAATATATTGCTGAATATTATGTTGCTTCCTGAAGATGGAGTATAAAAAATAAAATCCTGATTTAAGAACTAAGAAATAAATTGATAGTAGGCTAAGTTAAGAAGGGCATAATATAAACTTAATATTCCAAAAATTACCCTATAAACTCTGCCTATTCATGATCATCACAACATATTCTATGGTATAGTGAGGTCCACATTATAATGGCAGTGTTTGATTAGCAATGGTATGGCTATCCTTGTCTATCATTCAACAAAGCTGTTAGCGCTATCTCTTTCTCGCTTTGTTCTGTTTCCAGATCGTCTTTCAAGAATGTAGAAATTAATAATTGATTAACAAAATATTTCATCTTAATTGAAAAAAATAATTTCTTGCTTAATAAAATATAATTGATTTATTAACTGAATGAACAGTTAATATTATACAATATCGGGGCACAAAGCTTCCCTCGTTATTTTTATTTATTGATAAACAATACACAATTCTCTAAAATGATCTTGTTTAGTATATTTGCAGCTGGCTATACATCAGCTTATGAATTTCGGGGATGCGATATTTTGATTTTCCACAGAATCACTCGCTCACTTTGTACTATCCACAGACGACGAAAGTCTCAGCTGTTTCAGCCAAGGATGAATTATCCTTTTAATGTCGTTCAGCAAGTTTTCCCGAGGATGAGACCTAGTGCAATCGATTTTTTTATCATAAACCTACTATGTTCCAAATTTCGTGAAAATCGTTAGAGCCGTTTTCTAGATCCGTTGAACATAAATAACCAGATAGCCAGATAACCAGATATAAAAATATAACAGACATACAGAAATTGCTCGCTTAATATAATAGGATCAATAATCCTGTATCAGCTACCGTCTATAGACAAGACATCGTCAACGTTTTTCTCCTATATTTCTCCACTGCCATTATAACGTGGACCTCACTATAGTCTATAGAATAGAATACCTTTTCAATTATTTTTAAATTCTGTCAATTTTTCGAATTTTTCTCACCTTTGCAATTGTTTTTCCTCCTCGTCATCTCCAAGCAGACTAGGGGTGTTGGGCCTCTGGACTTGTAGGGCTTCCCAGATATCAACCTTTTGAAAAAAGTAAATATCAATTAAAATTCTAAAATAAGTCCAAAGTCTGAGTGCCGGTTGCACAACAGCCTGTTAAATTTTAACCCTGATTAATTCTACGAGAACCAATCAGAGAAGCCGTCATTTCAAAAACTCCTTCTCAGATTGGTTCTCGTGAAATTAATCACGGTTAAAATTTAACCGGCTGTTGTGCAACCGGGCCTTTAAGTCTGAGAGATAAAGACAACTGTGCCTGATGTTCCTCCACCAAATTATTAAAAAAAATAATTGTGTATAATTGAATCAATAAAATAATATTCTACTTTTAACATTTCATTTTATTTCACCGATTTGTGGTTGCTCAGTTTGTAGAGGTGCGTACAGATATACGCGTCGCGAACATGAGCAATTCACTTTTAATCAGCTGATGCCAAGCTTTTTATATATATATCTTACCGTTTCTGTAAAAATACAGATATAATCGGCTGATTAAAAGTGAATTGCTCATGTTCGCGGCGCGTAAATCTGTACGCACCTTAGGATGGACAGAGAGAGTGTAGAGTAGAGTAGTGGAGTAAGCATGCTGGATGCTGACACTAAAGTAGGCAGAATGCTGTAAGGTAGTGCCAGTGATTAGTCAAGGAAAGAGTATCCACCCTGTCTGTCTTCGAAAGATTAGATTAGATTAGATTTCTTTATTTATGAAAGTTATAGTTTGTCAATAAATAAATTACTTTTTAAAAAACAATTTTATTTATTACAAAACATTACAAGTTTGTCATGAGGTCCGTTCGCTATATGCGCTAGCGAGGAACTGAGCTCTGAATACAATATTGTCTTCCACCAATGGTGACCATGCTGACTAAACAAGTTAACTGTGATTGTATGCACTTTTCACTCATATAACTTGTATGTTACAATATTTACTGGCTTATACACTAATTTACATTAAGTGACGGTAATGCTAATTATTTAACGAATTAATTTTACAAAGTATAGATAATTAATCAATGAGAATAAAGATTAAATGCAATTAGAATAACGATAATATAACATTGTAATGTAACTTCATAAATCGGCGGTGTTTCAACAAATAATTGTCGATTCTTTTAGAAGGGTATAAAATATCTTTCCTATTAACACATGACCGGGTTGTGATGAATTAGAGCTGTTGGGAATTATAACTCGAAGTAATGTTCAAATAAGAAACTCTACATATTAAGTTGAAAACTAGTTGACTTGAATCTTAGAATATGAAATAAATGAATGAAATTAGAATGAGTAATAGTGAATGCAATATTGCATTGATAATTAAAATTAGATAAATGGAACAAACATTATAGGGTGGGATTTAAATTACCCTGTAATTTCTTGGGATGGAGGGCCAAGTCTCAACTTATTTTACACAAACTATAAATACAATATCTCAGTAATTTCTATCTGTAGACTGGCTGGCCGCTATGACTTCGTATAAAATGAGCGCTGCTATCCAGTGATTCTGACAGTTTGGTGTAAGGGTAAGCATTCCTGACCGGCAATTAGGAGGTACTGGGTTCGATTCCCGGGCTGACAAATAATTTTTGAATAGTAGCGCTCATCGAATTTCCATCGCTGTTTACCCTGTTGTCAATATTTGCAGTAGCAGAAGTCTCCGGGGTGATTTGCAGCATTTAATTTGGATTTCAAATCAAATAAAAATTGTTATTCGCAATTCAAACAATTGAGGGTCCTGTCACCCGAAGGTTTTTTGGCGGGTGCCCAGTTACAAAAAAACGAGTTACAAAAGGTTTTTCGTTTGATGGTAATATTATAATGAAGACTATCATAATGGTCATGTATTCCACTATAATATCTGGAATTCTCAAATTAATTGAAATATACTATCTCATTGTAATCATTAAAGAATGAAGAATTATCTCTTTTTATTTACTAAAAATTTAATTTGATATGTTAAATTTCTCACCTGGTCTTCTTCCCCTCCAGCCTGCATGAGACTCTGCTGTATTGCATACTGAAGCATATCATCGTCTTCTTCCATACTCAGACCTCTTCGCATGTCAGCTCCTGCGAGAAAACGAGAAAAAATACAAATTAAAGCATTATTTTGACAATTTCCCTAGAAAATCTGCATTTTTAGGCAATTGGAGAGATAATAATTATGAATTATTATAATTATTGAACTGTTTCAAGGAGTTCGGTATAAGAGCTTATAATAAGCTTCCTGTACATTTAAAAGAGCTAGAAGTGGGTAATTTTAAAAGAGCCATAAAAAAGATGTTAATAGAAATATGTCCTTATAGAAAAGAGGAGTTTCTAATTTGAGGGTATTTTGTTTGCTGTTTGTATGCTTGTGTTTGTATTTTCATTTCTTTAAATATTTTTATTTACCATGCTAAATCTATGTCGATGTATAATGTGTATCATTTGTAAAATGTTTTCTGCAATAAAGAAATCTTGAATCTTTGAATCTAGCTCCGCAACGTTGCCAAATCCGCTTTTGCAATGCTTTATACAATGTATACATATAATTAATCAAGACAGACAATCGGCAACGCTGTTTTTCTATATTTATCCACTGTCATTATAACATGGACCGCACTATAGATAGGCTATAAATACAAATATAATTGCAGACCGCTCTCTGTGTGGCCAAGTGCTAATAAAATACATGTAATACAAATCCGAACCAAATTAATACAAAATGGAATAGGCCTAAAGGAATAAAACACATAAATCGTAACACACGAGAAAAAAAAATCAATAAAATACTATAAACCAGAAATAAATCAGCAAAAACCGAAATAAACCTAAATGAATAAAACCCATAAATCGTAACACTCGAGAAAAAGAAATTCAATAAAATACTATAAACCAGAAATAAATAAGCAAAAACCGAAATAAACTAAAATATAACTAGAACGAAAAGGAACATAAATATGATTCAATTCAAAAAAATACTATGAACCACAACAGAATAAACAAAAGATGAAATCAAATAAATCTAATACGAACAGAATGAATGAATGAGAGAAATGATAATATGAGCAGAAAAGAATGAGAGGATATACCATAACTGTGTATACACATTGTGGTCTAAGTTTATTCATCTACAAAATACTGTCAACCACAACAAAATAAACAAAAAATGAAACCAAATAAAACTAAAAAAAAAACAGAAAAGATTGATTGATTGATTGAGTACTTTATTTATGTAGATTACAATATACTGGCTTATACACTTATATACAATAGCTTACAATACAGCAAAATTATAGATGAATTTACATAATATAGACTAAGAAAATAATTATTGAACTGTATATGATATGAAAAAGTAAAGAAAGAGAGGATATACCATAACTGTGTATACCCATTGTGGTCTAAGTTTATTCATCAAAAAAATACTGTCAAATACTGTAAAAATAAACAAAAAATGAAACCAAATAAAACTAAAAAAAAAAACAGAAAAGAAAGAGAGGATTATACCATAGCTGTGAGTACCCATAATAGTGTAGGAGGCCGGGGGTTGGAAGCAGGAGTCATCCACTACACACGTGGTACGCACTTCCCCCTCCCCGCCGCTCGACACCTGCCTTACCCCCTCTACCTTCTCCTCCATCCCGAAGATGTTGCCAAAGGTGATGCGCGCATTGAGCACGTGGAATAACGGGATTTCTGCAAGCAAAAAGGAGGAACTGTCACCAATGATTGAATGAAAAAACATAAGAAATATGAACAATTACATAGTAGAATTATTAACTCATACCGGATTTATTCACCAAATTAATTACCTCTCCTTAAAAACATTCAGGGCCGGTTTCCGAGCTCGGGATTTAGCCAAGTTCTAGACTTTAAACAGCTGGAGTCAGAAAATTGGCTTTCCAAAACGGGGTGTAGTCGCAGTTTTTAAGATAATCTTTATTTTCTCATCTTGGAAACGTTTCCCTTGTCGTCATTGGAAACGTTTTCCCTTGACGAAATGAGACATTCCTAAATAATTCAAAATAGCTGAAACTTTACACTATTCTCTCTTTATTTCATTTTGTGTTCAATTTTCTAGTTTTTTGAAATTTAATGTAAACGTGGACTGCGACTACAAAGTTTCGGAAAGCCAATTTCCTGACTCCAGCTGTTTAAAGCCTAGAAATTAGCTAAATCCCGGGCTCAAAACCAGCCCTTGATAATAACTAGTAGTTCCGTGAACAGTAGACCTCACGCAGTATTCTCATCCACAAGTACCTGATTGAAACTATAGACCTTATGGAAATACAGCAATAGACTGGCTTCTCCACACATCTGTGTAATCACTTGTCAGCTGATTTATGATGAATAATAATTTTATTCTATAATCTGATTTTTACTCTAATATTGGCGTATGACGGAGGCTCCTTTTTCCTTTTATATTATCCTTGAAATGCAAAATTTCCAAAAACCTTGTATATACGTCGACGCGCAATTAAAAAAGGAGCATACCTGTCAAATTTCTTGAAAATCTATTACCGCGTTTCGCCGTAAATGCGCAACATATAAACATATAAACATTTTAACATCAAGAGAAATGCCAAACCGTCGACTTGAATCTTAGACCTCACTTCGCTCGGTCAATAATAACCGATAACATCTTAATGATTATTTGGTTACAAAGGTTACAAACCTATTTCCCATTAAATAGAGAGTTATACCAAATAGAAAGGATAGAAGATAGGGCTTTTATGTTTCAATTTTCACTGTTAACTCAAGCGTATAGTCCTAGTAGTTATTTTTCGTCAAGTTATGTGACGCTGGTAGTCGCTCATACTGTGCCGGTCTTACACTCTCACCCCAAAAAAACAGTAATAATAGACAGTAGTCGGTAGTAATCGGCTTGAGTTAACAAGAAATCAGAAATTTGGAACATGAACATATCATCTTCTTATACTATCTCTATGATATAATGCAGTTAAGTTCCACTGTGCTTAAATACAGTAAACATTACTTAACTGAGGTAAAACAATCTACAGGCCTAAACAATTTTAATTTTCTGTTAATTAGTAATTTATATATATATATTTCTTATTTTAGTGATAATAATGTGAAATATTTCTTCTGTTTGGTTTTGAAGCATCTAAATTTGAAAATTCACTTTGTGAAAATACTTGAGGACTGAACATTTTGTGAAGTGAACAACTACAAGACTTAATCTATTTTGGACTATGTGTAACCTTATCTAAATTTGGGAGAGGAATATCACAAGGTTGCCTTATTTTTTCTCTCCCAATCATTTTGATGATGTACTTATTGTATGAATCAATAAAGAGCAAAAAATAACAAAATAAAACTAACCAATTTTGACAGGGAATCCAGCCGGCAACTGCATCTGAATGAAATTCCTGAGCTTGGCAAAGTGCGAACTGGAAATGGCCATCAGATCCACTATGGGCATTATTTGCTCCGGCAAGCTGAGTGGGTACTGCTCACATAGCCACAGGGTGGCGCGGAACTTCTGGATTTTTGTGGTGATATCCTTTGGCCTGCCAACAGAAATACAAATCAAATACACTCTAGAAACAATAAAAATGCTCAGAAATTAACTAAAAAACAGTAGGATTAAATATATACTAATATTTCTATACTTGACTTTAGTCAGCCTATAGTTTACTATTATAGTTAGCCTGGTAAGAGAAATTCAAATCAATTATACTCCTGAAACAATAGAAGTTGTTAGAAAATTACTTGAAACTAGAACAAAATCTGTGGTTGCTCGCATAACCACAGAGTAGCGTGGAACTTCTGGATTTTTATGGTGATATCCTTTGGCCTGGCAACAGAAATACAAATCAAATACACTCCAGAAACAATATAAATACTCAGTAATCAACTTAAAATAGTAGGATATAAAATCTTCTAATATTTAGTTAAATTTGGTCAGCCTGTTGTCAGTCTATAGTTTCCTATAGTTAGCTTGTCAAGAGAAATTCAAATCAATTATACTCCAGAAAAAAAATGCTGAAAAATTAACTTGAGAGCCGCAGTATATAATATCATAGAGAAACAATAGCGTAAGTAGATATCCCATGGTATAGGGCGTCTATGTCATAACTTTTATTGTTATCTCAAGCCGATTACTGTCGATTATTGTCGATTTTTACTGTTTTGGCCGGGTGAGAGTGTATGAACGGCACAGTTCAGAGACTAACAGTGTCACACAACTTCAAGGGAAAGAGCTACGTGGACTATCAGCTTGAGATAACAGTAAAAGTTGCGACATAAACGCCCTATACCATGGGATATATACTCAAGCTATTGTTTCTCTACGATAATATCTACTAGTATTTACTCACTTGATGAGCTTTCTACAAGGATACTAGACTTGTGATCAAAATACTATATATATTCCTGAAATATGTGTGGCTTGGTGTACAAGCTACCAATGTCAATGAATAGCCACATATTTAAGACAAACTCGAAGCTTTAGGGCGAGACCATATTAGGCGTATTTTGAGGTGCCAACCCAATCAGCTAATCGGAGAGCTTCCTGCCCTTCCGACTCTGAAAACTCCTAATATGGTCTCGCCCCAAGGGCTAAGCCACATGAAGTGTTTTTCATACGAGTCGGCAGGACAGAGGAAGCTCTCTGATTGGCTGATTATCAGCTGGTTCCCGAACGCCAACTCAATCGAAACTTTTTCATTTGCTGTCATTTATAATCTAACCACCCACCTGCCAATATCTCTGTTGCCGAGCGCAACACTCGCATCAAAGTAGTCCTGTGTGGATATACGACAAGGGTTGCCCACTTGTGTTAGCAGGGTCTCCTCAGTGATCCCCCCACCACCTCCCTCTTCACCCGAGGGGGTGGCCACCCTCTCCTCCGTCTCGGCTATGCCCAGGAACGACTGCAATGGCGTCTTGGCGCCTCTGTACCGCTGTTTGTCCTGTCAAACCATCAAAATAAAATGTCTACAGTGATGGAAATTACTGAGATATTGCAATTATTCAAATGCTAATGGATTAATAATTTATTATTAAGGTTTATTGATTGATTGAATATACAGAGTGTTACACGAAAGGTGTAACAACCCAAGACAATGGATTGTACATGCAATTTTCAACATTATTGATATATTGATACAATGGCCCATATGAATAAAACCAGAGCAAAAGCTCATGAGCAAAATCATTGAGCATAAGGTTTTGCTCATGAGCAAAAGGTAGAAGCAAAAGCATTTGCTCATTTTTATATGAATAAGCTTTACCTTATACTCTTACCTTATGCTCCTGAACTCTGGAGCAAATGCTCACGTATTTTAAAGATTTTTCATCAGCTGATTCTCTTTTGTAGCCTTAATTTGTATTTACAGCTCACGGAAGTGCTAAATATGCAAACAAGGGGCACCGCTTGTGTTTGCGTCGTCTGCTCTGTTTTCTATTTTATGAATACAGCTTTAGGTTAGTTGAGTTTAGAATTTTGAAATAATAGCGTGAAAAAATGTCATCTCTATAATAATCTTCAGCATATTCTTATAATATCAATAGCCTTCTTATAATCGGCTACACTCTCATATTCTTAAATGCCTATTTCCTATTTTGTGATGGCTATCTTTATAACAGGTAGCTTTTGTATTTATTCGTTTGTAGAAATAATGGTGATATATTTATCATGGTTAAATCTAAAAAGAGTTTTATAGTTCTACACTATTGGTTGTGATAGTATTTGGTATAGTTTCTTCTTCCTCATACGAATTAGTTGAGCCATTTTACTAAGAGCAAAAGGTGATAAGCTGCTCTAGACTGGACTCACCTTTTTTGAAGCATTTGCTTCAAAAGTTGAGCAAATGCTCTAGTTTATTCATACAATTTTGAGCAAAAGCTTTTACTTTTGAGCAAATGCTCAAACTATTTTTTTGATGAGCATGAGCAAAAGGTTTTGCTCACGTTATTCATAGAAAATGAAGCAAATGCTCCATATTTTAGAAGTATGAGCAAATGCTCAACTTTATTCATATGGCCCATTGAGTAGTGACATAAATAGATAGACTTTATAGATAGACTTTCATCAATTATTAATAGTCTTGTCGCCTATGATAACATGGTTACAATAATATTTATAATTTTACAAATCATGACATAAAGAGAAGATGATATAAAACACGATACCAGATAGAATTAATGACAACAACAATAATAGATTTGATTTGAGCACTGACCTGTTCAGATAAGTGTTCACATCTTGTCTTGGTGACTAATTCGACATTGCTTGCCCCAAACACTTTACAAGTTCGACCGTTCACTGCTTCCGTCTTATCCTGTCGCCAACCCCACATACCGCTCTTATTCCTACAAAAAAAAACACACACAACATTAACAATTGGAATTTCAAGAATTGGCAATATGATACATAAGTTGAAGATTGGAACTTGTTTTCAAATATGCTTTCAAATTGGTCCATACTGAAATTGTAATATGCTATCTGATAGCATTTCGTTCAATAAGCTGATTGCAATGCTATCAGATCACATTGTGTACAAATGCTATTATACTGGAAAAAATACAATTCATTCATTGAATAATTGATTTTGGCTTAAAGTCTTGAGCTGCGTACACATATACGCGCTTCCAACCCGCACCGAGCACGCTCCGCCCTCGTACCGCCCTCGTTCCCCCATCGTACCGCAGTCGCTCCGCCCACGCTTTGCAGTCGCACCCATCATGAACGTGGTACGGAAGATGTTAGATCTTCTCGCGTTCCCCGGTCGAACCACTCTTGCTCCCCGGTCGATCATCAATCGCTCTGCTGGAGTGACGTTCGGTTGCGGAGCAGAGCGAAAGTCTGTACGCACCTTTAGACTGAGTTTAAAAGATAATAAATTTTCATAATTGAGATCAACAGAGGCTGAGTGTACATTCTAAAAACGATTTGGCAATGGTACGGAGCTAGAAAAGAATAGCGCTATCTGCTTTGCCGAATGACAGACAAGGATAGAATCAAAATCAAAATCTTTATTGCCGAAAATATTGAACAATGTTATAACAAAGTCAGTAGCTGAAAAATTACAACAGACCATAAATAATAGGCGACTGATTACACAAATAATACAAATAAACAATTACACAAATAATGTAGAGGAGCATTCATTGAAATTATATAAATATTTCAGCTAATAAAATTGAGTTCGCACACAAATATCAAAAACTTAACGACACACTACCTGCTTAGTGCAAAATCTGAGTTAAAGTAATCCTCAATAGAATAGATACACTTTTGAATGAGTATTTTCTTTATATAGGACTTGAATGGCAAATAGCAAATCAATGTTAATCAGAATCTGACAATATTTGCAACGATGCAAAGCGTCATTGTTCAATTTGCCGCAGCCATATTCAATTCTCTATCTATAGTACGATTCACTTTATAAATTCAGCATCTGACTAACATTGGTGTTGCTATCCTTGTCTGTCATTAGACAAATCATATAGCTCTATCCTTCCCTACCTCCGCACTGTTGCCAAATCGTTTGTAGGCTGCGAAGAAACTATTCAGACGATTCTTCAAGTACTATCAAAGTCCGAACAGTTCTGTTCGTTCGTAGTGTCAGGTGATTCATATGCCAATATTGGAGCAGTATTCAACTGTTTTAATCAGCTTTATCATTGAATATAGAAAGAGCATGTCTTGTGCATTGTGGAGCAAGACGACATTTTAACAGGTGGTCATCTGACTGGATATCAGCGCAGTCGCAGTGCGGATCGTCAATTTGCCTCCAGGTTGTGCAGTTTTCTCTTGCGCAGGGAAATTCAGCTCTGAGGCGGTTCAGAGTCTTCCACTTGCCACATGGCAGCACTGCTCCTGAAGCTCAATGCCAGTGACATCTTCACTACCCTGCCACAGCTGAATCCTTTCCTGGGCGGCGGAGAGTCCAGCAGTTTTGTTTCACTCAAGAAACTGCGTCGGGAACAGTTCTGTTGAAAATCCACGGATCTTAACACAGTAGGGGTGAAAATATTAAGTAGTTTGAGTTACCTTTCGAAGCTAATCTTGTCAGTATCAATGTAGGTGGTGACAATGGGCGTGGTGAGGCGCTGACTGATGGCCTCCTGAGAGGCATGCAACACGTTCAACTCGTTCGGTGCAATCACCTGCATCTGTTCGACGAACACCTGTCGAGTCTCGTGGTCCACCTCCATTATGGTTGCTTGCTCATCTGCCACAACAACAACAAATTTAGCAATAAATCGATTTATCTATCAATAAATTATACTAAAATATTTTTGCTTGCTCATCTACCACAAAACAACAAATTAAAATACTAGTAGTTCTGTGAACAGTAGACCTCACGCAGTATTCTCATCCACAAGTACCTGATTGAAACCAAAGACCTTAAAGAGATATAGACCCACAATGCCTATGCCTTCCCAATGATAGCTCTTACTTGAAATTGAAGGCCGCCATTGGGGTATTTTAGCACGAGTATTATATCTATATATATTTGTAATACAATAGATCACAAAGGCATTGGTGGCATTGGTATGTAATAATCTTATGTGTTGCCCCCTCAATGGCGGATTTCAATTCCAAGTACGACACTAGCGCTGTATGTGAGTCTATGCATCTTTAAGGTCTTTGATTGAAACTATAGACCTTATAGAAATACAGCAATAGACTGGCTTCTCCACACATCTGTGTAATCACTTGCCAGCTGATTTATAATGAATAATTCTATAATCTGATTTTTACTCTAATATTGGCGTATGAAGGAGGCTCTTTTTTCCTTTTATATTATCCTTGAAATTTCCAAAAACCTTGTATATACGTCGACGCGCAATTAAAAAAGGAACATACCTGTCAAATTTCATGAAAATCTATTACCACGTTTCGCCGTAAATGCGCAACATATAAACATTTAAACATTAAGAGAAATGCCAAACCGTCGACTTGAATCATAGACCTCACTTTGCTCGGTCAATTAAATGAAAAAGACTAAAAAATTGTCAAAAAACCACAGATTTATTGATACTTTAGAAAGACCGGTTTCGGTTATTACACCATTGTCAATCTCCGGTCTTTCTAAAGTATCAATAAATCTGTGGTTTTCTGACAATTTCTTAGTCTTTTTCATTCAATATGAATAATTACCACAATATCAACTTCTCAACTACACAAGAAGTGAAACAACAAATTACTTTAGCAATAAATCGATAAATCATTCAATATATTATACTATAATATTGAGGATAAAACACTAATCAAGACGTCACCTGCTTGCAAAGTAGTGGAAAATTGAAAATGTAGTAATATGGGTGTAGAATGCATCGAATGTTGCACGCAACAAGACATGTCTCAATGCATTCCTTACACACATCTCAAATTGATGGGATTTATTCTAATAAGTGACGGCCTGGCTATACAGAGAGCTATCTGCGATCCTATAGGTTTCTATATCTATAGATATAGATGCCCATAATCATTTTCTGTGTGACCAAGCTCTAAACAGTAAGATTTTCATAAAAGCTTCATATAATCAACTAACAAAGTCTCATTATTCACTACAATGTAACCAACTGACCATTTTTCAACAATACAACTTGTAATAACGTGAAATATGAGGTTACAATACAGCACATATAATAGTGATTCACAAAAAAAAATGATACGATATTCCAATAAATTACAAGAGAAAACAACTTAAATACAGCAAAGTACATGTGATTTGAAATGTACCATCAATCTAAAGGTTTTGGGATTCTAGACTTGGGTTCAACTTGAAAATAAAGGCTGAACCAAGTATCTATTAAGGTGCGTACAGATTTACGCGCCGCGAACATGAGCAATTCACTTTTAATCAGCTGATGCCATGCTTTTTATATTTGTATATTACCGTTTCTGTAAAAATACAGATATAGTCAGCTGATTAAAAGTGTATTGCACATGATCGCGGCGCGTATATCTGTACGCACCTTAAGAGGAACAACAAATACAAAGCAAAGGGATGTTAATAACAGATAAGAGCCTAAAAGGTTCAGATTGGAAAAAGTAGATGGTACAATCATTTTAAACAAGGAAGTTTTGAATTTCTTTGGATTTTGATTGAAGGAGAAGAAAGCTTTTAGATTCAATAGTAGGAGACAGATAATACTTTTATCGATTTTCACTCTTTCTATAATGGGGCCACTACTATTATTGAAATGAAATAAAAATATCATTCAGCACCCTTTTCAAACTTAATAAGTGCATAAAAAATAGAGTGTACTGAATGGTATTTTTACTTTATTCCTCAAACGATTTTTATAATTTTCTTACCAAACTGATCAAATCTCAACAGTAAACATTATTGAAATCAAATCAAGCGTTTAGATGGAACAGGTACGGTTCAGCATATTTTGTCAATGGATATTTTCAACAGCAGGGTTTATAGCAAATCGGGGACAAAACTAAAAATCACTCGGTTTCATGATAGAATCACCTTGACAGCTCGTTTTGAACGGATGTTTCAAATCGAAAATATAGCTGCGGTTGCAACGCAATACGGCCGGCATAGAACGTGCTGACATCAGCAAAACACAAACAAATTTATTTGTATCGTAAATAAATTAATGAATGAACAAACACATAAAATAAGGTAACTCATAATAAAGTTTAGTCAAAAATCCAATATGAATGTTAGGATCGTTTGCACCTGGACTAAGTTAATCTAAATTCTTAAATTAAAAACAAGGATACCATGCAAATAGATTACATGAAATGTTATAAAAATTATACACTTTATTGAATGTTCATAGTTGTTATATGCTCTTAACAAATTTCAATCAAAAATTCAATATAAATGTTAGAAAAATTTACACCTGGACTACTCTAGATTCTTAAAATACAAACAAGAAAATCATGCACGGAGATTACATGATAATTTATAATAATTACAACATGCATTATTATTTAATATTCAATAGAAACTCTAGAACATTTTTTGTTGCGCTGCCCCATGTATCGAGGATGTAGAATTCAATTTCTGGATATATATTGTCGAAATATAGTGAATAATGAAGACAGGTAATTGGTATTACTGTCGAATCTGACGGAGGAAAAAATAAACAGAGTTTTCATCTATGCGGTTGAAGCATTAGAAATAAGACATATGATATGTGATCTTGTTTGAGAGTGATCAGAAGCTATTTAATTCTCATAGGAAATATTGTATTATAACCTTTACCATCAAAATTGTGTAATATTGTTGTTTATTGTATATTGTTATGTAGAGAGTTCATTTTTTTACTATGTTTGTTGGCTCAACTCTATTTGTATGATTAATGAGAACACATAAATTGATTATTATTATTTCATATTCAGTGTCGTTATAATACATGAATGACATTTTTATCAACAGATTGATTTATATTGTAGTTCACAACATATCAAGTTTATAAGAAGCATTAATCTCTATTATTATAAGATATTTTTCTTTGGTCATTCCAGTGTACAGATGGACACGTTAAATGTTGGTCCCGGCTGCCTAAAAAAGCAGTCGTTAGGTCATGTCAGGGGCCCTGAAATCAATCAGTTGCGACCTGAAAACTCTGACACCAGACCTGAGCCAGCCAGGTCACTCGATATTATTATTATTATCTACACCCTTTATAATTATAGAATGACCAAAAAGTCTCTACACAGTTGTTGAGTGTTTCACTATGTAGGGAACCCTTCAACCTGTACTTGCATATAATAGCATAGAGAAACGATAGCATAAGTAGATATCCCATTGCGTTTATGTCGCATCTTTTACTGTTATCCCAAGCCGATAGTTCACGTAGTTCTTTCCTATGCAGCTGTGTGACGCTGGTAGTCTCTCAAATTGTGCCGTTCATACACTATCACCCCAACAAAACAGTAAAAATTGACAATAATCGACAATAATCGGCTTGAGATAACATTAAAAGTTGCGACATAAATTCCCTATAACATGGGATATCCACTTACGCTATTGTTTCTCTATGATAATAGTCACCACGGTAATTGCAGAAATGATTCCTTGAATAACCAGTAGCATGCTTTCTAACAAATAATTATTAATTATAGTTCAAAACAAAATGAAACCCAACAGATTACTCACTTTGTCCATGAAATATAAAGCTAGTATTGCCGCGTTGCCAGTTATTATGGTCGAATCCTAGTAGAGTGGTATCTATTCGGACTCTCGAGCCCTGTTTATAAACTTTGTATGTGTCACTTGGGCAAATCCTCGATACGAGTGGCACTGAAACATTAAAATACAACACTATCTCATCAAAATTATCCTAATATTTTCCATCAAAATATGTAAATTACTGATATATTGCATTTATTCAATTTGGATTTTAGTTCAATAATAATGAAAAATATTCTATCAATATACAGTATGTAGAACTTTCTGAGTAGTTGTGAAGATGATATTCTGATAGTTATATAGGCTACTGAATAAAAAGACTAGATATTTTCAAACCACAGATTTATTAAAAAACTGAGATACCGGTTTCGATTGTCTATATTGTTTCGCTCTCTGCTAAACTCTAGTTTCTTCTGCTAAACTCTAGTTTCCTTCTGCTAAACTCAAGTTTTCTTCTGTCAAACTCAAGTTTCCTTCTGCTAAACTCAAGTTTCCTTCTGCTAAACTCAAGTTTTCTTCTGCTAAACTCAAGTTTCCTTTTGCTAAGCTCTAGTTTCCTTCTGCCAAACTCTAGTTTCCTTCTGCTAAACTCAAGTTTTCTTCTGTCAAACTGAAGTTTCCTTCTGCTAAACTCTAGTTTCCTTCTGCTAAACTCAAGTTTTCTTCTGTCAAACTGAAGTTTCCTTTTGCTAAGCTCTAGTTTCCTTCTGCCAAACTCTAGTTTCCTTCTGCTAAACTCAAGTTTTCTTCTGTCAAACTGAAGTTTCCTTCTGCTAAACTCTAGTTTCCTTCTGCTAAACTCAAGTTTTCTTCTGTCAAACTGAAGTTTCCTTTTGCTAAGCTCTAGTTTCCTTCTGCCAAACTCTAGTTTCCTTCTGCTAAACTCAAGTTTTCTTCTGTCAAACTGAAGTTTCCTTCTGCTAAACTCTAGTTTCCTTCTGCTAAACTCAAGTTCCCTTCTGCTAAACTCAAGTTTCCTTCTGCTAAACTGTAGTTTCCTTCTTCTAAACTTAAGTTCACCAGAAATTGATAATGCAAATTGCATTTATAATTATTTTTAATATACTTATAGCTAAGAATACAGACTTAGGTTGGACTTACCCCAACTAGTGAACTCCCATTTCATTTCAACGTAGAAATCAGGCGCCTGAAATTCAAATGAGAATTATTATAATACAGTTTTAAGATGCATTTACTAATACATTGCATAATAGTTTATTATAATTTAATCAATTCAGTTTGAATGAGTAATCCTTCCAATTCTTCTAACTGACCGAGCGAAGTGAGGTCTAGGATTCAAGTCGACGGTTTGGCATTTCTCTTAATGTTTAAATGTTTATATGTTGCGCATTTACGGCGAAACGAGGTAATAGATTTTCATGAAATTTGACAGGTATGTTCCTTTTTTAATTGCGCGTCGACGTATATACAAGGTTTTTGGAAATTTTGCATTTCAAGGATAATATAAAAGGAAAAAGGAGCCTCCTTCATACGCCAATATTAGAGTAAAAATCAGACTATAGAAATTATTCATCATAAATCAGCTGACAAGTGATTACACAGATGTGTGGAGAAGCCAGTCTATTGCTGTATTTCCATAAGGTCTATAGTTTCAATCAGGTACTTGTGGATGAGAATACTGCGTGAGGTATACTGTTCACAGAACTACTAGTGAGATAAAGTTCTAATAGTAAACTTGATCACTTAATTAAATTTACAGCAATCGATTATTGAACTCCTCAGAACAAGGGCTAAGCCATAAAAGGTTTTTTCTGGCGTTTCAGACGAGTCGGCAGGACAGGAATCTCTCTGATTGGCTGACTATCAGCTGATTGCCGAGTACCAACCCAATCAGCTGATTGACGATTGTCTCAGCATATTGCATGTTTTATGACAATAAACGATGACTTGATTTGATCGGAGAGTTTCGTGCCCTGCCGACTCGACTAAAAACACCTGATGAAACGCTTCGTATGGTTTGGCCCTTAAGCTCTAATAACAAAGAATTCCTAACAAGTTGAAAGTTTATAGCACAGTTTTATTTATATATTGGATATTGGATAGAGCAAACAAATATAATATTCAAGAAAGAGAACCCAGACTATTGCCCAAAATTTCAAAACAAAACAAAAGTTCATATCATGAAATTCGATAATAATTATTCTAACACTGCTTTTAATGAGAAGTGATATTATTTATTCATAACTAGTTGGTAAACCGTGCTCTGCAAGGGTCTAATTAAAAACTTGACAAACTGAAAACTTGACGGTAATTTTGAAGAATGTAAAATATTCCTCTAACCATCCTCAGTTAATTAAGAATCTATATGCAAAATTTCAAGTTAATGATTCCAGTAGTTCAGACGTCATTCATTAATTTCCTATCCCGTACGTGTATAAGCTAATTCTTTCTTTTATTACTTTCCTTGCCCTATTACCATAGGTAAGGAAAGTATTGCTTTCCGAAAAAAATTAAGGTACCCCAATTTCTAAATTTCTATACGTTTCAAGGTCCCCTGAGTCCAAAAAACTGGTTTTTGGGTATTGGTCTGTATGTGCGTGTGTGGATGAGTGTATGTGCGTCTGTGTACACGATATCTCATCTCCCAATTAACGGAATGACTTGAAATTTGGAACTTGAGGTCCTTTCACTATAAGGATCCGACACGAACAATTTCGATCAAATGCAATTCAAGATGGCGGCTAAACAGGGTTTTTCGTGATTTTCTCGGAAACGGCTCCAATGATTTTGATCAAATTCATACCTTAAATAGTCATCGATAAGCTCTATCAACTGCCACAAGTCCCATATCTGTAAAAATTTCAGGAGCTCCGCCCCAGCAATGCAGATAGATTCCCAATTATCAGGCTTCAGATAAAATTGAAACAAAAAAAATCAAGTGCAGTAGATTGAGCATGAAAATCTCTACAATTAATGTTCAGTAACATTTTCACCTAAAATTGAAAATAAGCTTTAAATTCGAGAAAATGTGATTATTCAATTGCAAATTATTGTTGATTCTATTAAATCATTTACTATGAAGAGATAGCAGACCTCATGTGTGTCTCCAGCGTTATTGCCCTGTCACCAGCTGGCTCAAATCTTTGAATAGTAGACTTGTGATGTGCGGGAACACTAGCGTCAGGTGATCAATTTTCATAACGGCAAGGAAAGTTGTGTGAGTGCGCCACACCAGATTTTTTTATTATAGATGAGAAACTAGAATATTGTCAACACATATGGTGACATCTGTTGAAACATGTATGTAACTTTTCATAGATTCGTGATATTAATAGACAATATTTTAGAGTTCCATTATCGGTAATAATATGTAGAGGCTTACCTCTTTTAATTTTAATAGTAGTTCAGGCACTCCGCCAACCCGACTCGAGTATCTCTGGTAATCTCTCATTTCAAGGACAAGATTCACCAGTTCAGGGTCTCCTGTGGCCACTGCTTCTTGTACCACTGCAATTAATAAGTGAATAAATAATTAATTCAAGAAATTCAATATGAACTGAACAAATGTATCACGATTCTCTGCCTTTCCACTGCCTTCTAGAGATGGTAGCTGATACCTGTATATCTTATGTAATATCAACAGTTCATTCTTGTTGTCCATCCGTGTATCGGATGGACACGTTAAGCTGTCGGTCCCGGTTGCCTAAAAAGCAGTCGTTAGGTCATGTCAGAGGCCCTGAAATTGATCAGTTGCGACCTGAAAACTCTGACACCAGACCTGAGCCAGCCAGGTCACACGATATTATTATTATTATTCTTGTTTAAATAATAGACTATATTTGACTCGTCGAGAAAACATATTTTTCAATTATTCAATAATAAATTTTCATAATTGAGATCGAAATTTTTGGTCAATTATCATATTTCTACATTGTTGGTTACGTTGCGGAGGTAGAAAGGGATAACGCCATCTGCTTTGTCTAATGATAGACAAGGATAGAAACACAAATGTTAATCCAATACTGCCATTATAACGTGGACCTCACTATACGGACAAATTGCGCCCAAATAGCACTCACCCGTCCACCCATCTCTGTTCTCAGTGTTGACATTTGCGCCCTTCTGCATAAGAAATTTGGCCGACTCCAAATGTCCCAGAGTGACGGCCAACATCAAAGGAGATCTGCCTCTCACATCTTTTAGCTCCAATTCCTCCTGAAAACAACAAACAATTCAATCAAAATAAGCCCAATTATCATAAGAATATTGAATTCAATTAATTCACAACACTCAAATACACAATATACAATAAAACAATTACAATAACAGCAGCAATAAATATAACACAATAACTAATAATATAACTGAGAATGCAATACACTATAGTGAGGTCCACGTTATAATGGCAATGGAAAAAGATAGAAGAACAACGTTGCCGATCCTCAGTCTTGTCAATGCCTTATATAGGCGGTAGCTAATACAGGTTTATTGATGTAATATTAACTGTTCATTCTCTCTTGAAATAATCAATTAGATTCTATTGAGCAAGAAATTTCATTTTAAATAATCTCATAATGAACTTTCATAATTAAGATGAAATATTTTGTCAATTAATTATTAATTCTACATTGTGAAAAGACGATCTGGCAACAGAGCAAAGTGAGAAAGAGATTTCCGATTTGTTGAATGATAGACAAGGATAGCAATACCATTGCTAATCAAAAATTGTCATTATAATGTGGACCTCACTACAGTACATCATAATATCATCTAGTAAATCCTATTAATTCTCCTCTATTTTAGCACACCCTAATGTAGCCTGATACTTGTGTTTGCGTTTCATATTTCTCTTTTTTTGTAATATGATTTTTGATCTAATTTCTCGGGAGTGTCTTTCTCGGTGAATTTAGAGATTATATTTAGAATTTATATATTATTGTAAGTACATCGTTTTTCTAATTTCATAGACGCTATGTTTTCTTTTTTGTTTGTACTTTTGTTCACTTTCTTTACTGAAGAATAAAATTTATTATTATTTATTATTTCATTTTTCGAGTTTCTGTTCGTGAATAAATTGGAATTATAATCTGAGAAGCTCTGTTACAACCAATTTTATTGTAATATATTTATAAATTATTGATATAATCTTTAAAAAAAATCAGAAGAAAGTACTATAATGGACTTGAAGTACACACATTATATTGAATTAGCATGCTTTTAACGAGACCTATTGAGTTCGTGTATGTAGGAAGCCATAGGGCTAAAATATTGTCTCTGTGCCTTCAAGCCTGAAGCCATTTAAAATCACCACCGAAACTGTTCTATTCAATTTGTGTATATGCTCTCTCTCTCCCATCCCTACTCTCTCTCTCTCTCTCTCTCTCTCTCTCTCTCTCTCTCTCTCTCTCTCTCTCTCTATCGGTGTGTTCACTGTCTCTCTCGATTTTACTCTGAATGATTTACAAGCCTCAATCTTGCTCAATCGCTCTTTCTCTAGTCTGATTTATAAGGCTCTATCTCTCTCAATCGCTCTCTCTCTTTCTCTCTTACTCTGGTCTGATTTTCAAGGCTCTATCTCTCTCAATCACTCTTTCTCTTTCTCTCTTATGCGGGCCTGATTTAAAAGCTTCTATCTCTCTCAATCGCTCTTTCTCTCTTACTCTGGTCTGATATAGAAGACCTCTCTCTTAATCGCTCTCACACAATCTCTCTCTTTCTCTCCTTCTCACTCCGGTCAGATTTACAAGGGATCTTCATATTTCACCTTGAAGAGATTATGTCTAGATACGCATATTTTCAAACAGTAAAGAATGTGTAACATTTTCTAATACACTGAAAATGTTGTAATAATAACAATAAAATTGCAAAATATGAATGCCGATAATTAAATTATTATAGAAATTACTAGAAGCCCTACCCTCTTAATACGTTTTTATATAAACACGTAGGCCTATAGAAATTACTAGTAGGCTACCCTTTTTATGAATTACTACATGCTGATAAATTCCTTTATTTTTAGACTTTAAATATTACAAGAATATTGTGAAATTCATGAATTCATTATTTTATTTATATGAGTACAGGTGACATTGTTTTATTGCTTATACTTTGACTCAAATGCGCCAATAATTGAAGGAAATGACATAAAATAATTCTCTATTAGGCGAAGTTAGGACTTTCAAGTCCTCTCTACTATCCTCGCGATGTGGGTGAAGTTGAGGCAATAAGAGCCTCCTCTTCCACTTAGCATAACCCATTAGATAAGTGGATATGTTGGGGATACCAACCATAGATATATATGGGCGATAAAAGCTGATGAGCATTCATTTGATCAAAATAATGAAAAATGACACATCATTTTCTTAGAATCATTGATACTAGCCCAAACTACACTTTTCTTAATTTTCCAACACTTTAATGCTTTGAGATGGATTATTCTACTCAGGGTTTCAGATAACTTTGAGAGGTTAAACTCAATTTCATCTATAAAGGTATTGCACATAGGACTCCAGTTGCTGAATAAAAATGAAATGAAAAATAACCTTACTGTATTACCAATGACATAACATGAATTGACTGTGAAGGTGAATTAATATGATATTCATGGAATCATATTTGAATATCATATTTCTTTTTTTGCAGGTTTGTTACATCTAAGTTTGGGTGGGATATCTTTCTTTCAATGACTACCAAGTATTATTCATTTATTTATTCACAATGGAGACAACGGGTTTCCCCAAATATGTCTCCTTTACAATAAAAATTATGACAACAGTGTAAAATTATACATTTTAAAGTTAGTTAAACACTCCAATTGTTTATTCATTAATTTTCAAATTAACTGCTACATACATAAATGCAATTTCCTTTTGCATTGGCTAAGAATATACTGTAACAGTGAAAATGAGTAGAATACCATCAACTATAGTGAGGTCCACGTTATAATGACAGTGTTTGATTAGCAATGGTATTGCTATCCTTGTCTATCATTAAACGAAGCGGTTAGCGCTATCTCTTTCTCGCTTTGATCTGTTGCCAGATCGTCTTTTAACAACAGTGTAGAATTAAAAATTAATCAACAAAATATTCCATCTTAATTATGAAAATTCATTATACATCATAGAAAAATACAATATCTTGCTTAATAAAATATAATTGATTAATTTGAAACGAGAATGAACCGTTAATATAACATCAATAAATCTGTATCATCTACCGTCTATAGAAGGCATTGACAAGATAGAGGATCGGCAACGTTGTTCTTCTATCTTTCTACACTGCCATTATAACTTGGATCTCACTATACTACCAAATATTATGGCAATAGTTTCATATTATTCATTTTCCAGCTACCTTCTTTATTAGTGAACCTTTCCAATTGGTTATACATTAATTTTCAGAGAAGCTGCTAAATACTGAAATCCCTTAACACAAGCTTCAACACTATAACAGTAAAGTAACATATCGTGTAAAGCGCAAGCCAAAAGGGAATGAAAACAGGCAATTAGATAATGGTAATCAATATTAATGGATAATTCGTGTCTAAATGAAAATATGCTATTAGAATTATAAATGGAGCACAGAAATGAAAATTGGAAGATAGTCAGAGAGAGATGAATCATACTAAACAATGAGTCAAGTTACAGTTGAAGATAACGTTTTAGGAGTTAATTTTACAAATCTAACAATTTTTCTTATCAACTACTCATGATATAGTCTACACTCTACAAGAAAGTAATTGGAATTAATTTTATTAGATATAACAGGGATTTCTTCTGGCTTCGGCTTCTGAAATTGATGCTACTGTATATTCAAAGTTTAAACAGGAAAAATTGATACATTTGAAAAAACCTTAACTAGCAGGTTTTGCATCATGAAATACCATGTCTATCAAACTTCATCTAAAGGAAAATGATTTTAAATCATGAAACATCTGGGACAATACTTCTAGCTACTTTAAGCTTTATCAATTATCTTACCTTGGTAATTTCGTTTTCAAACTCTTTCTTTAACCCTTCATAATCATTATTCCAGACTAGAAGATGAAGCGGATATTGTTTCCTGATATCTTCTAGAGTAATACGAGAAGGTGTAGTTGCTTCTGCCATGACAAATATAAATTATAATATGAAAAACATAAGTTTGTACCCGAAAAATAAATTAGGTTATGAAACGCAGACCCCTTGTTTCATTCCGGTTGTGAGGTTTTCTAACATACAGACACTTTCAATTTGCGTTGAAGAGTTGCAAAACTTATAGAAGAAGTACTTATGATAATTAGTAAGCTAGCATATATGTCATAAATAATACACGGATGTAAAAAGCCTACGCCCATTAGAGATTTGCTCCATTGTAAAATTTTGTGATTGTGATGTCGTCTGATGTGATTATAAAATTAAGTATTGCCAACTGAACAAAATACAGCCGATTACCCTTTACCAACATGATCATTCTAATTTCTCATTTTCATAGTTTCTTTTTAACTTTCAATAATAAATCATCAATAAAATAACCAATAGAACATATTTTGAATCATAAAATCAATTTCAATTATATTGATACGATTATTATCAAGTTTTTCAATTGTGGCTGATACACCTTCTTGATAACAATGTGATAGGAAACAGCTGTTTAGAATCCAGTCAACAATCATCTGCATACTGTCGTCTGTCGTGTATTTGTCAAAATTGAATCTTCTTTTTGCTTGAATGGCGTATTAAAATGTTTTGCTGTGTCGACAATTTCTTCTAGATTTATTCTCTGCAAGAATATCTCTGAAATCTCCTTCCAATTACAGACGTTTCTTCAAACAACATATTTATGGAAGGAATTCTATGGAAGTGGACAAACTATTGGAGTGGCAAGTATTGTTTTTATGATCTCTGAACAAGGGGTTAAAAGTGTATTCATTTTAACAAAAAAAATGGGAATACAAATTATTTTCAACTGTGTAATAGGACTTACATCAAATCCGTGTCATTGCAGACTTGACGGTTGTGCTTATCATTGCGATTTGCATAAACCTTTTTGCAAAACATACGTAAACAAATTGATGGGGTCAAAATCAACTGAACATTGAGCCCCTCTGCAATATACAATAGTACAAAACTGGAAACAATACAAGTCTTGTAGTGTGTGAAATTTATTATAGCCTTTCATTGTCTCAATCAACTATTATTTGAATGTTTGGTTTTATCCCCACAGGTTGGCAGACAAGATGGTTTACCTTAGAAGATGGCATTTTATCCTACTATATGTCACGTGATGAGGTAGGCCAAGGCTGTAAGGGATCTATGAAAGTGTCCGCCCTAGAAATAATAGGTGAGACTATTTTTAATTAATGCTATTTTCCATGGAGAAAATATAACTTATAAGTGGTAGTTGCTGATAGACTTATGACTCACTGGCTATAGTGAGGTCCACGTTATAATGGCAGTGGAGAAAGATAGGAGAACAACGTTGCCAATCCTCTGTCTTGTCAATGCCTTCTATAGACGGTAGCTGATACAGATTTATTGATGTAATATTAACTGTTCATTCTCGTTTAAAATAATCAATTATGTTTTTCAATAATTTCATACTTAAGATGAAATATTTTGTTAATTATCAATTCTACATTGTTAAAAGACGATCTGGCAACAGAGCAAAGCGATAAATAAATAGCGCTATCCGCTTTGTTGAATGTTAGACAAGGATATCAATACCATTGCTAATCAAACACTGCCATTATAACGTGGACCTCACTATAGAGTAATGCAGCACTGTTCTTCCACATCCTATTTTATGAATTTCTCTATCACTTCCATGTATTTAATAATAATTTATGTGTTAATTTTGCAGTAAGCAACATAGACAGCACCCGTATGGACCTTGTGGTGCCAGGGGACGCGAGGAGAGTAATGTATCTAAGAGCGGCAACCTCCTATGACAGACAACGATGGCTGGTAGCACTGGGAAGCTCCAAGGCATGTCTAACCACCGCACCACTCTCCACAGCCACCTCAAATGGTACCACACCTGTGGTGCTTGCTTCAGGCAGGTTCCATTTAATAGAGAAAATAAATATATTAATAAACGGAGGATTCACCAACTTAATAGGTAGAAAATTTATCATTCATGTTCTATCATCTATCATACATTTTTAATACTTGGTTGCAGTTGGAGAGATTGCGCCGATCCTAAGTTCTCCAATAACATCTAAGTTTGGTGGATTGGACTGATACAGGTTTATTAATGTGATATTAATTTCTATCATATTTCATGAAACTTTAAAGTGAAAAAACACTCACGTTCTTTGGTGTGGCGACGACCGTTTCGTGCTGATATTGCACATTTTCAAGCCAAACAGAAACAGTTCATCTTCGTTTAACACAAACAATTATATTTTATCAAGCAAGAACGTTATAATGGCAGTGGATGAAGATAGGAGAAAAACGTTGCCGATCCTCAGTCTTGTCTATGCCTTCTATAGACGGTAGCTGATACAGGTTTAATAATGTAATATTAACTATTCATATTTGTTTAAAATAATCAATTATATTTTATTAAGCAAGAAATATTATATTTTTCAATAATTTCATTATAATTAAGATGAAATAGTTTGTGAATTAATTATCAATTCTACATTGTTAAAAGCCGATCTGACAACAGAGCAAAGCGAGAGAGATAGCGCTATTCGCTTTGTTGAATGAAAGGCAAGGATAGCAATACCATTGCTAATCAAACACTGTCATTATAACGTGGACCTCACTATAGTACTTTGTTGGCACTGAGATGAGGGAATTTTATCAATTAATCAAAATATATTACAATATAAAATTTGGAAAAAATGTTTTATTTGCAAAAATTGGATTAATCGTTGCAGGTGACTCGTTTCGAGGCAAAAAGGTGGAGCTTCGAATCTATGCAGACCTTCTAATGCAGCAGGTGCATATGGTTAAAGAGGCTGCTAAAAGTCAAGATATTCAGGTGAATATTAATAGTATATTTCGCACCTAGGGCCGAAAATGAGACTTTTCCGGCTCGTAATCGGTTTTCAAGTCCGAGGACTAGAAAAGATTGAGAGCCGGAAATACATTTTTGCCCGTGGTGCGAACGCTATTTTTCGCCACACAGAAAAAAAATGAGAATAATTGTTTATTAGGCACTTCCGAAAGCAAAACTGCAAGGTCATAGCTCTAGAAAATCTGAGGTAATCTGAATATCAGGAAATTGTCCAAGTATTTTTAATTTGTATTAAGATTTGTCTAAATAACCTAAAAGATTATGTTTTAATGTGGGAGGTTAACTTTATACTTTTTTATTCTTTCAAATGACAATAAGATGATATTATTATAAATGTTTCGATTCTTGAATAATAAACAAAAATAATGAAAAGTTTTTTGATCAGCTGTTTTAGCACACTTGAAATTTGGCCAATCTGAATGTTAACATCAACAATTATTGTTGTCGTCGACTGCGGAAGTTTAAGTTAGAAATTCTATCCTACTCTGAAAATCGAATTTGAATAGTTTATAATATATCTTATCTGTATTTCATTCATCCAAATAAAATGATAGTATCCTATTGTAGAATACTTTATTCAATTCTAGAAGCATAAACTGATTCCGTTTCATAAACTATTTTGTAAACACGTTCACATCAAATCAGAATCAGCTGACTTCAAGGTTATTTTACAGCCCTAGGGCCGCAAAAATTTTACCGGCCTGGTCAGAGAACAATCACTTTCGGCCTCCATATGACGTACGAAAACCAACTCATTACATCCAAATGGGACGAAAAAATAATTATTTAACTCTTCTATTCAAATCTATATATCTTTGAATATCCATATCATGCTATCTAATATTTTTCTGATATTGTTGTGTAAGGCTCAACTCACAATTAGGCGACTCAGGCCGAGAAGAGACTCGACTCTAGTCGAGAGCATGTGTTTCCAAATGGTGACACTCAGACCAGTCGATTCTAGTCTCCGCGACGTCACCATTTGAAAACACATGCTCTCTACTAGAGTCGACTCTCTTCTCGACTTGAGTCGCGTAAGTGTAAGTTGAGCCTTAGTTCTTGAATTATAACCTTGTAACTTGATACTTGAATTTTACTTGCTACTTGAATACTTTATACTCAAATACTTGATACTTGAATGATAGTTCAAATACTTGTATAGAAAATTAAACAGTACTCAATGTTCATAGAAATAGGATGTGATCACATTAAATGCGTATATGTGCAAGTGCACGCTTGGTTATGCATGACCAAGCGCACAGTTGAGGAACAGAGCAATAGGAACACTCACACTGAACGCTTGCACTTGCTGGTTGCAGCTACAGACAAGTCACAACGTGTTTTAATGGTTCTTTCCAGATATTTTTTCGGCTCGATTTGACGAGCACTTGCACATATACTCTTCCAATGTGATCAAGCCCTAATACTAGAATACTCCTTGTAACTTGAATGATAGTTCAAGTATTACACAAGCAGTAAACTGATCAATGAAATACCATTTGACTTAGATTTCAAAATAAGTAAAAAGAGCGTCAATAAGTGGATTAAGAGGGAATATTTCTTTACCTTAAAAATAACAATTTAATTCTAATTCTTTCATTTTCATTTTATAGTCTTTTCTCTGTACAATATTTATTTGATTTATTATGATTCTGCTGTTATAAAGTTTCCATTGTGATTATTAGTTAAATTCAACCATAACTTTCTGCATTATTTCGAAATATTATGTTTTTCTTTTACTGTTTTGCAACTCTCACCAGCGGGCAAAGATTTTCTTTTTGCTGGTAATGCCTAGATTTTATTCTTATTCAAGTAGGTATATGTATGAGTAATTATGTTTATTTAATTATATTTTTAATGATATGTCATATAATAAAGAGTTTGTAATATGTTTTGAATATTCTAATTGGCAATAAATGAAATTTAAATTCGTTCTGAATATGGACAGTTCTGTTAGTTTTATTGCGGATGTTTTTTTTTTAAATTGATCACTCCTCTGTCGTTTTCCAGACAATGGTGGAAGGAACAAATCTGATAGCGGCCACGTGTGATACGCTGGTGAAAAACCTGGAAGATTACATAGAGCTGGTTTCTGACGATGACAAGGATGACAAAAGTCATCTCAACGATACGGGCATCGACTCCTTTCACAACAACACCAACAATAAACTCACAAAGGTATTTAAATCAGCACATGTTATTGAAATATTTTCTATTTTTACAAAGTCTCCAAATAAGGTTTAGTCGCCTTTCACCTTTCATCACAATTATTCAAAAAAATATTTTATGAATACGAGTACAGTATATCTTTAGAATCATGATAACATATTTTATATAGTGAGGTCCACGTTATAATGGCAGTGGAAAAATATAGGAGAAAAACGTTGACGATCCTCTGTCTTGTCAATGCCTTCTATAGACGGTAGCTGATACAGGTTTATTGATGTAATATTAACTGTTCATTCTTGTTTAAAATAATCAATTATATTTTATCAAGCAAGAAAATATATTTTTCCTACAGTTACGTTGAAAAGTGGCCATTGCTGCACTGATTACAGAACGCAAAGAATCACTTTTCCGCTCTAGTGCGGGAAAAATTTTTCTGCACTCCAGATTTGCAACATGGCAACGCAAAATACTTAGTAGGTTATATGGAGCAACAGTGCAGCTAAATCAAAATGAAGTTGGTAACAGTGACTGCTGTGGCTGCTATAGTGAGCAGACGTGCAACCAAGCACAACGCGCTAATTATTACTATTATATATTATATCGAGGACAGCAACAGCACAGTGCCACCACAGCACACACCACACAGCCGCCTCGCCATTCAAACACTACTAAGTTATTTGATGGATTTCAGACAATTTTACCCATAATCACCCACTTTTCATATTCAATGGTAACTGTAGGAAAAACTTATGTGAAATACGTGCGCAAAGTTCCTCTGCTGCACTCAAGAAACCATTCCGCCTCGCCTACGGCTCGGGCGTAAACGTTTCTTTCGGTGCAGCAAACTGTCACTTTGCGCACTAGTTGCACAAATAACTATTTCAATAATTTCGTAATGAATTTTCATAATCAAGATGACATATTTTGCTAATTAATTATCAATTCTACACTGTTGTTAAAAGATGATCTGGCAACAGAGCAAAGCAAGAAAGAGATAGCGCTATCCGCTTTGTTGAGTGATAGACAAGGATAGCAATACCATTGCTAATCAAACACTGCCATTATAACGTGGACCTCACTATATACTACTTAACAAATGTTCGAAATAAGGTTGAGTAGTTTTTCACCTTTCATCACAATTTTTCAAAAAATATTTTATGAATACGAGTACAGTATATCTTTAGAATCATGATAACATATTTTATATAGTGAGGTCCACGTTATAATGGCAGTGGAGAAATATAGGAGAAAAACGTTGACGATCCTCTGTCTTGTCAATGCCTTCTATAGACGGTAGCTGATACAGGTTTATTGATGTAATATTAACTGTTCATTCTTGTTTAAAATAATCAATTATATTTTATCAAGCAAGAAAATATATTTTTCCTACAGTTACGTTGAAAAGTGGCCATTGCTGCACTGATTACAGAACGCAAAGAATCACTTTTCCGCTCTAGTGCGGGAAAAATTTTTCTGCACTCCAGATTTGCAACATGGCAACGCAAAATACTTAGTAGGTTATATGGAGCAACAGTGCAGCTAAATCAAAATGAAGTTGGTAACAGTGACTGCTGTGGCTGCTATAGTGAGCAGACGTGCAACCAAGCACAACGCGCTAATTATTACTATTATATATTATATCGAGGACAGCAACAGCACAGTGCCACCACAGCACACACCACACAGCCGCCTCGCCATTCAAACACTACTAAGTTATTTGATGGATTTCAGACAATTTTACCCATAATCACCCACTTTTCATATTCAATGGTAACTGTAGGAAAAACTTATGTGAAATACGTGCGCAAAGTTCCTCTGCTGCACTCAAGAAACCATTCCGCCCTCGCCTACGGCTCGGGCGTAAACGTTTCTTTCGGTGCAGCAAACTGTCACTTTTCGCACTAGTTGCACAAATAAATATTTCAATAATTTCGTAATGAATTTTAATAATCAAGATGAAATATTTTGCTAATTAATTATCAATTCTACACTGTTGTTAAAAGATGATCTGGCAACAGAGCAAAGCAAGAAAGAGATAGCGCTATCCGCTTTGTTGAGTGATAGACAAGGATAGCAATACCATTGCTAATCAAACACTGCCATTATAACGTGGACCTCACTATATACTACTTAACAAATGTTCGAAATAAGGTTGAGTAGTTTTTCACCTTTCATCACAATTTTTCAAAAAATATTTTATGAATACGAGTATATCTTTAGAATCATAATAACATATAGGATGAGTTAATAAGGCTCAACTCACACTTACGCGACTCAGGTCGACAAGAGACTCGACTCTAGTCGAGCGCGTGTGTTTCCAAATGGAGACACTCAGACAAGTCGATTCTAGTCTCCGCGAAGTCACTATTTGAAAACACTTGCTCTCAATTAGACTCGAGTCTCTTCTCGACCTGAGTCGCAGGTGTGGACTCTAGAGAGTTGTGGACTCTCGAGAGCATGTGTTTCAAATGGTGACACTCAGACCAGTCGATTCTAGTCTCCGCGACTGTCACCATTTGAAAACACATGCTCTCTACTTGAGTCAAGTCTCTTCTCGACCTGAGTCGCGTAAGTGTGAGTTGAGCCTTATTAACTCATCCTATATGTTATCACGATTCTAAAGATATACTCGTATTCATAAAATATTTTTGAATAATTGTGATGCAAGGTGAAAAGCTGCTCAACCTTATTTCGATCTGGCAACAGAACAAAGCGAGAAAGAGATAACGCTATCCGCTTTGTTGAATGATAGACAAGGATAGCAATGCCATTGCTAATCAAACACAGCCATTATAACGTGGACCACACTATAAATAAGCGATCTCATATTACCATTTTAATCTCCTCAATGAAGATATCCATTCTTTCATTCAATAATACACATGCCTTTAAAATCATTGTTCTGATTTTGTTCTTGTGTAAATGAAATTAATAGAACATGGTAGGTACCTATATGTTAAGAAAAGTTTAGAATAATCAATTTTGTCATCTGTTTCAGGCTAGGAGATACAATAATTCATTTGAAAAGTAAGTAACCCATTATTATATTCTATTAATATTATTAGACAATATTAATTATTCTACGTTGTGAAAATAATTAAGGACTGAAAATTTAGTGAAGTGAACAACTACAAGACAACCTATTTCGGACTACTTGTAACCTCATCTAAATTTGGGAGAGGAATAGCACAAGGTTAAATTTTTTTTTCTCTCCCTGTCATTTTGATGATGTACTTATCAATCAATAAATAAAGATTTACTGTTTTTGTCCTAATGAATAAATCGCGTAAGTTGATGTAAGAAACTTTGTTGAATAGAACTATGCACAATGGATTTTGATTATGGTTGTACTTATAAGACTTCTCAAATCCATGATTCCAAGCTACAAGCACTCAGACCTGCATTTGGATGGGTGAGCAGCTCAAATCATACGAGGTGTAGCTGCAATACCTTTTAAATCGCAACATTTTAAATTTAAAATTGTTTGTTTTATTCTAATTTATATTTTAAATTGTAATTTGGTGTAGAAATTTGAATGGACATAGCCTATAATATTTGGACAATTTAAATCTAAATTAGGAAATTGAAGAAGTTTTAGGCAATAGCCTGTTTTTTCTTTTCCGATTCTTGTATTTTTTTGCTAACCTTATAAATAAACATTTTTCAAGACTTCCAATTACTGACAACTAGAGTTTTAGGCTCGTTTTACATCAGGCCATCAGTCACCAGCGGTTGCTCTCTGGCGAACCACTGGTGGCCTCATGTAATACGAGCCATAACTCTTTTCTTAAACATTTTTATCGGATTTTATGGTCAACCTTGCTTGGGAGAAAAAGTTCTCCTAGAAATGAAAGTAATGTAATCCTCACCTCTCCTACCAAAATTTTTCAATCATCTCTCACATTTTCTGTGATAAAATTACTGATAAATAACTAATTTTCCCCGTTTTTTTTTTTTTTTGCAGAAAAACCTGAACTGAAATGGACTCTCCCAACCGCCATATGCAATAGATCCCGCCTGTCATAACTGCAATGTTACAACGGGTTAGCTCCGTCTATTATATAGTACAATTTATTATTGAATTATGTACATTGAAACAAAATAATACACCACAATTTTATACAATTTTGTATTTGTACAATAGTAATGTGTGCTGCTGAGTGTTCAGTCGAATTTTATGATACTGGTAATACAAATGTTTATTGTTGATATGATATAAAAAATATGATAATATGATGTATAAATAATGTTAAATATATTATCGGTTACCAATATTGATTCAGTCATGGAAAATATCTTATTTATGTGTTGTTTTCCAATGTAAAAGTATTGTTGATTCATCAACAATGTAAAATAAGTTGATTTTCTGTTGAATAGATCTGTTAAGGCATAGATAAAGCATAATAAGATATCCCATGGTATGAGTCGTTCATGTTCCAAATTTCAAGCCGCTTTTTTGTCAACTCAAGCCGATTACTGTCGACTATTGTCTGTTATTACTGTTTTGACCGGGTGAGAGTGTAAGAAGGTTATGTTCCAAATTTCACTGTTAACTCAAGCCGGTTACTGTCGACTACTGTATGTTATTACTGTATTGTTGGGGTGAGAGTGTAAGAACGGCACAGTATGAGAGACTACCAGCGACAGATAGCTTCAATATAAAGAACCACTAGGACTATCGCCTTGAGTTAACAGTGGAAATTTAAACATAAACGCCCTATACCATGGGATATCTTCACATTCTATATTTTCTTAAGCTATAAGTTAGTTAGCATTGGCTTCCAATTATTAATTTTCTTTAAGTTTAATTTAGATGGATTATATCAACCAACTTAATTGAAATTTAAGTGTGATTTATTTCATTTGTTACATTAGTATTGAAATGGAAATTGTAAAGTCTATTCAAAATGGAATGAACCAGATGCATTGATTTAGATAAATATATTTTTGTGTATTTTTTTATTTGTTACTTTTTATCATGTTATTTATTGGGTGCGACATTTGTTCATACTATGGGAATGAACCAGATTTAAGTTATCAATAATCAATAATTATTATCATTTATCAGTAATCATCAGTTATCAATAATTATTTTAATTAATTGTTCCGGTACTTACTTATTCTATATTTTGTACTTAATTTTCATCCATGTGCTTTGTTCAGTTATGAGTTTGAATATTGTTAGATCTTATCTAAATTCTAATAGAAAATATTTTATTTCCGCTAAATAAAACTGCGATGATGTACTAATCTTGAAAGCTGTTTTTTGCATATTGAGTTTTATAAATTATTTTGTTCAATTATTATCATATTGAACTATTTTGTAAAATTATCTTGGAAGAGCAGATTAGTGTTCCATATTATTTGCTTCATAAGTTATTATTATCTACTTCCAAATTGAAAGAATAAGACTGATATTGTCTTATTCTTGTATGGAGAAATAAAACAACATCTCATACCATACAATCAAATTATTACGTCCAAATTATTATTTACTCACACATTATCATCTCCTTCCAATTGTAAATTCACAGATTTATATGAATTTTTTAACAACTTCTCCATGTAGGTAACTATCGAGAAAATGTCAACAAGAGACAATGAAATTCAGGTTTGAAAGTAAATAAACGTTCCTATTAGTCATTGCATTCATAAATTCAAATTTGTGATTAGTAGTCATTGAATCTCTATTAGTCATTGGATTTATCTATTTAAATTCTTGGTGAAAATAGTGAGATTTACTTTAAACTGTTGACATTGGTGTTATTTTTTGAGAAAAGTTGACAGCTTAAAGTGAGTATGGTCACTATATAGATAATATTGTTATCCGTTCCAAGTAGGCTAGGCTGTATAGATACAACTTCTTCCTAATCACTCAGGCTATATAGTGAGGTCCACGTTATAATGGCAGTGGAGAAAGATAGAGGAGAACAACGTTGCCGATCCTCTGTCTTATCAATGCCTTCTATAGACGGTAGCTGATACAGGTTTATTAATGTAATATTAACTGTTCATTCTCGTTTAGAATAATCCAGCATATTTTATTAAGCAAGAAATTATATTTCTCAATAATTTTATAATGAATTTTCATAATTATGATGAAATATTCTGTTAATTAATTAGCCTACTTATTCTACATTGTTAAAAGACGATCCAGCAACAGAGCGAAGCGAGAAAGAGATAGCGCTATCCGCTTTGTTGAATGATAGATAAGGATAGCAATACCATTGCTAATCAAACACTGCCATTATAACGTGGACCTCACTATAGTATAATGGGATTATTTCAATGTAGTGTTACTTGTGTTATTTTTCAAGTTAATTGTTTGCATATTGAGTTGTAAATTAAATTATTTCATTTACTTACATTTTGTAAAGTTTTCAATCCAAATAGGTGCATTGTATTTAGAAATGTATTTGTGATGTAAGCTTATCTACAATAGGCTACATACGGTAGCTTGAATGTTAATGTTTAAAACTAGCTATCGTTGTGAAAATTGCATAAATTTCATTGGGAATTAATAGATAATTCTAAATTAAAATTTACATGGTCAATGGTTGTTATGATGCTTATAAAATGTCTTCTACACATTAAATAAAGTTAAAATTTGGATGTGCTTGAAATTTTGATAAGCTGATCTCATCTGAGCCTAGAAAATGCCAAAGAATACTCAAAAGTCAACGTTTTGATGTGCTAAGAAAATTTGTCCCATTTTTACTTACTACAAAAAATCACTAATTTATTTTGATTCACTCAAACTTACTTCTATCATTTATTATTAAGGCTGTTTTCTTATTATATATTTATTGTTGAATCATTATAATAATTGAAAAATTCAACTGAAAAAACATATTTCAAAGGCTCTTCAACCCATACTAGTCATGAAATTCTATAAAATATTGGGTTACAAAATCTTAGATTACAATCATATCATGTTGAATCTTATCTATTTCTGTTTGCCTATTTACTGTAAAGGTTGTCACTGAATACTTCATTTGTTCATTTCTTACTTGAAAACACTAAATTCTTGTTTTGTCTATAATTCTATCCTATCTAGGTATAAAGAATAAATAAAATTGAATTAAATTACGCTTGAAAACATGTCTCAATAATCAAACTGGACTACTAATTTTACTAGAATAAAAAAACCTTCAAATCATTCATGTTTAGTTAAATAGTCACTTTTTACTCATCTATTATTTAGAATTTGGACAATATTTTTTGAATGCTTGATGTTTTGCAATGGGGCCCAATATTGTTCTATTTTATGTCTTATAATAAAATAAATAAATGAACGCTCAATACCAAATAAAATTATTGTAAATGTCTACATAACCGGTTGTTAATAAAAATATTGTAGAAGTCTATAATATCTCAGTCTGAAAATTATTGTTTGTCAGTTTCTAGAATATTTTGTTCCTTTCTAGAAATTCTAGAATTTCATTAGTTTCAAAGAAGCATGACTTCTAATTAATATATTACAATGAAAGCCAACTTTTTATAAATTTCTGTATTGTGAAAACACCAAATCTCAAAAATAGATTTCCCAATTATATTTTGTTTCAATTGATTTAAAATCCACTCTAGAATTAAAGTTCCTTTCAGTTGACAATGTTATATTTGTTGCACATTCTAATTTCAACCTAGTTTATTTATTTCTAGAAATTATAAAAATCTATAGAATCTTGTAGTTAGTACTGATTTTGGACATGATTTGATTTTATTTTTATTAATAGTTGGATAAAATCTTCTAGTAGTAAATTTTGAGCTGTGTATTGTCTTTCCAGATTGTGTTGATTGTATAAAGTATTTATTCACTATGTAACATATTAAATCTGGGTAGACAAAAAGCCCTAACAGAAACAGTAATAGGTCTGAAATAAAGTAACTGGCTAATATCGCCAAATAGATAATAACTAAGATTAGATAGCATCAGCTTATTCTGGCTAAATGGTACAAGAACCTAAAAAGGATTTGAAGGAAGTTTATTGCTCATAAATAGATTATTATATAAAATATTTGAAGATTGAGATTATGTACATGTATTCACGGATCGGTGACCTAGAGATCGATCAAACCGAGGAACGTAGAATCTGACCAAAACCCCTTGGCAGAGTTTTATTGCAATCAGATGGGGTGCAATATGAAAAAACACCCGTCCACGTGGCTAATTATTAGGTAGCATGGAATTAATATTAATGTATAGAATATTAACTAGCATGCAAAGAGCATAAATAAAAAACCAAATAAAAATAATTTAATGTATTCAGGAAATAAGAGTTACCAGGCGCATGAATACCGAATAAAATTTGCATGCACCAATAGTAAAACGGCAGTTAATAGGCGGCAACTGCAGGCCAGTTCAAAAATATTCTATATATTTATATAAATGTACTAGATTTTGTGTTTAAAACTTTGTATAATCTATGTTATCGATATGGCTCGAATGCAAAGAATTATTAATCATACAATCTAAGCAATATTTTGGTATTTTTTGTAAGATCTATTTGAACCTAAATGGCGGAGGACTAAGATATTTAAATTTTATGCTAATTTGAAAGTCGGAAAGAGGATCTGTAAAACTTGAGAAGGAAGAACCAACACTCGCCAGCCAAACGCCACCATAAGAGGACCCCAAATATTTTAGAGCGTAATACCTTACTAATGATTTTGTAAAAGTTAAAGTTAAGTAAATTATTAAATTTCTTAAAAGACTTCGTGATGCTATTGTGAAGCAGAAGTCATTTTTCATTTTTAATTAAATTTATAACCCCTTGGAGGAGACGATTCCGGCTATCATATTCCCGGACCACATGGAGTTGGATCGACATCGGCGGCTTACAAGAAGATTTTCGACACGTGAGTGATTAAATTTGAATTTAGTGATGGGCGCCCTAGTGCTTCGAATTAATCTGATGATCAAAGCTAGCTCGCCGAAAGGGTTATTATAAATTGAGAAATTAATAAGAGTAATACTTGCGCAAGTAAAAATTAGTATTAAGGGTATTTAATTGAAAGAAAAATATAGATCAATATTTTAGAAATTTCTATTTAATCAAAGAAGTACGAAATCTAGGCTATCAAAACATATGCATATAATATTTAATTTTTTGCAATACAATTTGCGATAATTTATTATAGTTCTAATTCACTAGATGAATGGCTCTACCTATTCCGTCAGGTGCCGAATCTTGCACCCTGAGATAAAATATATATTCAATACAAATAAATCTACTAAATACTAGAGATTTTAATTATATATATTTGGATTATTAGTGGCTAATTTATCAAGCTGATCTTAGAGCACATATTTTTTGATTGAATTATCCAAGTCGACAAGTATTAGCAAGCGCATATCGCAGCTACATGCAACAGAATGCATATGATTTTAAGATAAGGGCACATGGTAATGATTCGTGCCATAAATCTAGAATATAAAGTTTAGCCTGTGATATTTTTATTGATTTCAATTATTGTTCTATTTTTATATTATATTTTTTATCGCTCTATATATATTTTTTGCCTCGATTGATCTTTGCATTATTTATGTAATATATGTATGAAACTTTCATGGTGTGCAATTTATTTTTTATTCCTCAACACTATAGTATAAGTATTATTTATATATATATTTATTATTTATTGAATTACAAGAGTTATAGGAGAAGCCCATATCTAGGCCTATCAAGATTTTTAAGACTGATACTATTAGAAAACCACGACCTAATTATATCAAATCTCATGCTTTACCGACTGATGCCAAGCAGGAGGCTAATCGTTATTTAAATATAAAGAATAACGTGACAACTATTATTGTAATAAATTAATAAATGTTACCAAATTGTATTGAATAAACTTGGATATCAATATATTAACTGTCTATGTCTATTCATTGATTTTAGAGATCCCTATATTCATCGATCTTCAAATCCTTAATCCTTTCTTATATCTGTTCTATTTTTGGTTTTGAAGCATCTAAATTTGAAAATCTAACACACTTTTTTCTATGTATTTCAATATGACATGCAGTCAAATATTTCAGTAAGTAATGAAAAACTTTCACTTACTGACTGTAGTACTTTCAACCGCCTCGCGATCATTTTCAACAGTGAAATGATAACGATAAATTATCAATGATGAATGATCGAGAGACGGTCAAAAGTACTACAGTCAGTAAGTGAAAGTTTTTGATTTTTTAGTTTTTTTATAGAAAGAAGTGTGTTAATACATCGCAGCTCGGAATGGATCAAGAAATCATCACGCTTGAAAATCTACTTTGTGAACATATTTAAGGGCTGAAAATATTGTGAAGTGAAGAACTACAAGACGTAACCTATTTCGGACTATGTAAGTAGCCCTATCTAAATTTGGAAGAGGAATAGCACAAGGTTACCTTATTTTTTCTCTCATTTTGATGATGTACCTATTGTATGAATAAATAAAGAATGAATCTGATATAATCCTCATTGTAAAATCTTGTCCATTATTCCATATTCTTACATTTTCTCAATATTTTAAACCCATCATTTCCTATCTATTTCACGCCAAGAGAAGTTTTGAGGCAAAAGTTTCCTTAATACAGACTAAATTATTTAGGTACGGTAGTTTAAAAAGTAAAATTTTGCAAAAATTCAAAAATGTTCATATTATCTCCAGAATTGGAAATATTAAAAAGAAGTATTATTAACCGAAAATGCTGTAAATCACCCGGAAGACTTCTGCTGCTGCAAATATTGACAACATGGTAAACAGCTAGATGGAAATTCGATAAGCGCTACTATACAAAAATTATTTGTCAGCCCGGGAATACTTTTGTATAGTAGCGCTCATCGAATTTCCATCTAGCTGTTTACCCTGTTGTCAATATTTGCAGTAGCAGAAGTCTTCGGGGTGATTTACAGCATTCAATTATTGGGATTTTCGTTCAATAGTAATTATTCATTAATTAGCATTTGAGCAAATGCAACTTCCAATTTATTTCCATCTGTAAAAAGAAGTATACCGTATCTCAAGATGAAAAATTCAGGTGAAATGACAACACAATACAAAAATCCTCCTTGCACGAGACTTTATTTCTTAAAAAACGACAATGGACGATCACAATACATTGACAAATTTAAGTTTATTGAAATACAATAATTATTCCAAGTGGTAAGACAACTTCTCTGGGATAATATATTCAATAGAAATCAGCATATCAATCTCCAATAAAATAGGCCTACATTGTAGATAGAAATAAATGAATAAATAGTTTATCCATTTCTATAAATTGTAGATCACAATACATTGAAAACTATAGTGTCTTAAAGTTCGCTATAAAATACATATTAATTTCAAGTTGTACGGCAACCTCTGGGTTAAAATTTTCAATGAGAATATTAGCACATAAATCTTCATTAAAAATATATCCACCCTGCATGATATTGTAGATAAAAATGAGTTAAGCTTATATTGTAGATCACATTACATTGAATATTACAGTGTCTTTAAAGTTCATCTAAAACACAATTATTTCAAATGGTAGGCACAACCCTTGGGTTGAATGAGCACATATATATTCGATTATAGCTAGGTATCCATCTACATTCGACTTTATTATAACACAGCAGAATACCGTACCCTATGATAAATAATATAATTATAGAGAAAAGATAGCATGAGAAGATATCCCACGGTATAGGCCGAATATGTTCCAAATTTGAAGCCGATTACTGTCGACTACTGTCTATTACTGTTTTGTTGGCATGAGAGTGTATGAAAGGCACAGTATGAGAAACTACCAGCGTCACATAGCTTCACCAAAAACAACTACTAGGACTATCAGTTTGAGTTAACAGTGAAATTTGGAACATAAACACCCTATACCATGGGATATATTCTTGTGCTATCTTCTCTCTATGATATAATTCATTTGCTTATTAGTTCTGTATTGGAACTGACAAAATCGTTGATAAAATACATAACTATTACAAAAATATGGTATTAAAAGGTATCAATCCGTAATAAATATTACTTATTATCAAATTAATTAATCACAGAGTAGCCAGGTAGCTCTCAACTATCACTGGGATATATTTTAAGGCTCACTTTGGAATGAATTATTCATTTATTCATGGAATAAACGATGAACATTCATTTTTCAATTATTTGGAATTAATGAGACCGAATTCCAGAAGCAACCTATCAAATATATCCTTATCACTGGTAGAAAATAGTATTAATCATTCAAAAAACATTAATTTTTATCACTATAGTGGAGAACTATGATCTAAGTTTATTGGCACATAGTTGGTTCATGATATTTTCTGAAAAGATATTACTATAGTGTAATTTACTTCAAACTGTCAGTATTCCTCATATAATAACATAAAGGCTCCTCATTTAATCTATACTGACAGTTTGAAGAGAATCTCACAAATTTCTCTGGAAGACATTAAAATACTGATTAAAGGTCAGCTATAGATGTTTTTAAAATTTAAAAATCGATCTCGTAAAATTGTATAAAAATTAGTCTCTAAAACTATTAAATTCTGTGTATATTGGTTTCATTTTGATCTATTTTGAAAGTGGTTTGAATTTGAAAATCGATCTCGTAAAATTGTATAAAAATTAATCTCTAAAACTATTAAATTCTGTGTATATTGGTTTCATTTTGACCTATTTTGAAAGTGGTTTGAATTTATAAAAATCAATCTGGTAACATTGTATAAAAATTAGTCTTTAAAACTATACAATTCTCTGTGAATTGGTTTCATTTTGGCCTATTTTGAAAGTGGTTTGAATTTATAAAAATCAATCTAATAAAATTATATAAAAATTAGTCTCTAAAACTATTAAATAATGTGTATATTGGTTTCATTTTGACCTATTTTGAAAGTGGTTTGAATTTAAAAATCAATCATGTAAAATTGTATAAAAATTAGTCTCTAAAACTATTAAATTCACTGTATTTTTGTTTCATTTTGAGCTATTTTGAAAGTGGTTCTCATTAAAATACACTAGTATTTTTTAGGCCTTGTAATTAGGATAAGATATTATTAGAATATCATTCACTATAATGAGGTCCACGTTATAATGGCAGTAGATAAAGATAGGAGAATCGTTTACGATCATTTGCCTTAATTTATTAAGTTTCTACATTGTTAAAAACAGATTTGGCAACGATGAGGATCTATAGAAAGATAGCGCTATCGGTTTTGTCGAATGATAGACAAAGATAGCAACACCAATGTTAATCAAATACTGCCATTATAAAGTGGACCACACTATATGCACAACATAATATAGTACTATGATATAGAAATAAAAATAAAAATCCTAGTACATACCCTTTTTGAAATATTTAATCACAACTTGTATCGGACATTGATGCCATTTTCAAGTGATATGAAGTAAATAAATACTGCTAGAAGATTCTTATTTTTTTGATTTACTTTATATCACTTGAAAATGGCATCAATGTCCGAAACATGTTGTGATTAAATATTTGAGAAAGGGTACCTACTAAGATTTTTATTTTTATTTCTATTTCTATAAAAGTAGCCCTATACAGAAAAGAGATAAGTACTATGATACTATATACCACATCCACAGATATAGTGATATTGTCAAGAGCATTAAGACATCAACATCAAGAACATAATTATAATTGATATCTATATATTGAGCATAGATCTATTAGATAGGTGAAAACATAGATTTGTGTTTTCATTATAGAAAAGGACCAAAACATCTCACACAACTCAATTTTATGCTAGGATTGGTCAGGAAAATTGCTCATTTCTCACCAATTCTTTATGAAAACATTCTTGAATGTATTTTCATTCGGATATTGTTCTTTCATTACAATCTTGTTATTTTCTATTCAACAAATACCTATTGATAGATCAGGGAATTCTTAAAGATTAGCTTCAAGATGTGGAAACACACGATCTAAAATACTGACTTGGAACTTTAGGCAACCAAATCATCAATTACTGTCAATGATTTTTGTTTGGATTTGAAATGGATTTTAAAATTAATTAATCTGATAAATATTCAAAATTATTGTAGTACATACATTTTTTGAACTCAAAATAGTGTGTGAATTAAGTTATCATTTACATAATCTCTAGACTGTGTATTCCAAATTAAGGTTTAAGCAGTTTTGGGCGAATGCCTGTTGCTTTTGCCTGCATTGTATTTATTGTCTATGAATAAATGTTCAATTGAAAACCAACATGAATATCGTTTTAAGTACTAGTTCCTAAATATTTTTACGAGATTACACCTCTACTATAATCATAAACACAATCTATAATTATAGAGTTTTGAATCTACAAGATTCTTGACACAAGGAAACAGCAATAATTATATAAAATGTACTCAATCCTACACAATTATATAAAAATGTATGGTAATCAATGCTCTAATACAGTGATGAAGGATTAATACCTATGTGGTAAATGGTCTATTTTATGGCAAGTAACGATCCATATAAAAACATTTGAATGTTGTATTGTTCACATTTTTAGGATCCTATGATTTGTGATTACAAAAATATTATTGTGATCTTAAGTAAGGCATTGAGGTCGCACAAAAAATATTCTCAGACAATTTTTTGAACAGTCGTCTATCATCACTTTCAACTGGGGTTTGAGAATGATTTCCTCTGAGAGCTTCATAGAAATAAAGATATATGACGTCATGAGTTGGTGAGTATTTTCTAAATTCATGGTGGAAAGTTGCAGGTGTTTTTTGAGTTTCATTTCGCACATACACACACGAATGAGCTGCAGCTTGGAATTCTCTCTAATTTTTTTCAAAATTATTCGCAGTGAATCTAGCAGTGGATTAGCTACTAAGATTTGGCATATCTTATTCATAATTTAATATTCAATCATTTAGATTAAGTATCAGGAGTTTACAATCGACTTATGATTGATTATATATCTACCTAATTTCATGATGGTCTATCGCTTCCAGAGTGTTTAATAAAGTCAAATATTTTATTTATTGTCATTAACAATTACATGTATAGACAAGAGTCAAAGAGAAGCAACATACTATAGAGGAAGGGTTTCTCTCTTTCTCTCTAGCCTCTACTCATAATAGCCTGGCTCTCACTGCATCTCTCTCTAAGAAAAAGCATGCTGCACTTTAAATTTGCATTTCAAAAAACAAATCAATGCTTCTAAAAATAGGGATTTCAATACATTCCTTTTAATTATATTCTTTTCAACACGACTTCATCTCTAGAGTGAGCGGATATCCATTCAATTTAATTCCACTATAGAGAAAAGGTAGTATAAGTAGATATCACATGGTATGTGTCGTTTATGTTCCAAATTTAAAGCTGGTATTTTGTTAACTCAAGCTAATTACTGTCAACTATTATCTATTATCAGTGTTTTGTTGGGGTGAGAGTGTAAGAACGGCACAGTATGAGAGACTACCAGTGTCACATAGCTTCACCAAAAACAACTACTAGGACTATCGGCTGGAGTTTTTGTTAACTCAAGCCGATTACTGTCGACTACTGTCTGTTATTACTGTTTTGACCGGGTGAGAGTGTAAGAAGGTTATGTTCCAAATTTCACTGTTAACTCAATCCGGTTACTGTCGACTACTGTCTATTATCTGTGTTTTGTTGGGGTGAGAGTGTGAGAACGGCACAGTATGAGAGACTACCAGTGTCACATAGCTTCACCAAAAACAACTACTAGGACTACCGGCTTGAGTTAACACTGAGGTTTGCAACATAAACACCCTATATCTTCTCATACTATCTTTTTTAACCTACCACAATTTTAATCCTCTTTTCTTTCACACATTCAACACATTTACTCCAAGATCTTTACTTTTGATGATATACCTTGAACTTAATACAGTATATGATCATTTCTACCTTGGATGTAAAATTGTTAGACAACATACACGTTTGTTTAACATGTCGTTCTTGATATCTAAGGTCATTTAAGTTGTATTTTTATCAGGTACAGTTGTAACTCTGAGGTAGTGATCTATAAAAATGTTTCTTAGCTCACTTTTGTGGATCTTCACTTCTCCACTACCACCGTATATGTTAAACTATAAATTTTTCCAATTCACTGTCTCCTCAAATATACACTGCAGTTCATTTCTCCATATTATCAATAGTTGTGTAGGCCTACTGTAATATTTATTTATCCAGTCATGTACAATATTATTATATTTATGTGAGAAGGCACAATAGCTTGCTTAGATTATGCCCAAAACTGTCCCTTTTCAAATTTAAACTACAGTCCAAATCAAAATCTAGGTTGAGGTGACGTTATTTTTCTAATACTTGTGTAGTATTCTCAATGTTTGTAAATCTCCAGAACTATTTCAAACTATACTTTTCCAATTTTCTATCTCCTCAAAAGTACTGCATTTCACTCTTGTAAATCTTCACAACTTTTTCAAACTCTACGTTTTCCAATAATTTACTTCAGCTCACTTTTATAGATCTCCACAACAACCTAGTTCGAACTCTACTTTCTTAGAGATAGAAATGAGTTGGAAGTTGCATTCGTTGAAATGCTAATTAATGAATAATTATTATTAAACGAAAACCCAATTAAATGCTGTAAATCACTACAATTGAATGTTTGCAGAAGCAGAAGTCTTCGGGGTGATTGACAGTATTTAATTGGGATTTTCGTTTAATAATAATTACACTTTTTTAAATTACTGTCTCCTCAAATGTACTGAAGTTCACTCTAGTGAAATTCTACTAATTTCTCCCATTTTCTTCCAGTACTCTCACAAATTTTCTCTCGAATTCCATTTTAAATCATACTTTTTCTGTCAAGCATACTTTTACTGCAGCTCCTCAAATGTATAGTAGGTACTGCAGCCCACCCTTGTGAAACTCTACAACTTTCTCACTAATTCTTCAAATATTTTACTCTCTTCTACTTTTATTTTTTGTGGCGAAGTTTCTATCGAATTCCATTTAAAATCATAATTTTCTGTCAATTTACAATAAACTGTCTCCTCAAATGTATAGCCTACTGCAGCCCACTCTTGTGAAACTGTAAGACTCCACAACTTTCTCACTATTTTTTTTCAAAATTTTCACAAATTTCTTTCTTCTACGTTTATTTTTATTGTGACGAATTTTCTATCGAATTCCATTTCAAATCATACTTTTTCCAATTGACTGTCTCCTCAAATGTATACTGCAGCTCACTCTTGTAAAACTGTAAAACTCTACAACTTTCTCACTAATTTTTCAATTTTTTTACTCTCATCTGAGTTTATTTTTTTTGTGACGAATTTTCTATCGAATTCCATTTCAAATAATACTTTTTCCAATTGACTGTCTCCTCAAATGTATACTGCAGCCCACTCTTGTAAAACTGTAAAACCCTACAACTTTCTCACTATTTTTTTCAAATTTTTTACTCTCTTCTACTTTTATTTTTTGTGACGAATTTTCTACCAAACCCACTCAGTTTGTACAGGATCAAACTGCCAGATATCTGAATGCCCGTTATGGGGATGCTCGCTTATCTGACTTTTCGACCACTGGAAGGGTTCGATAATTATCTGACCACCGTACTTGCTGTATAACGGCCCAGAGGCGGCATGAAAAACATCATCCTTGTGCGACAAAACTTTGAAATCTATCACCCCAGTCAAGTCAGCTTTCTGAGCATCATTCAGGGTTTTCGAGGAATGAGGTGTACGATTTCGCTCCTGCAGTCTGTCCTCCTCACTCTGTACAGTCTCCGCACTATCGCTACTGGCACTACTCTCATTATCCTCTTTGGTTGTTGACAGTTCCTTACGTAATTTTTTCAGTGCGATGATTTTTTTGAACACGTTGCGGAAACTTTTTTTAGGGTTGGAAGCGTAGAGACCGAGGTCTAGTTGTCCGGTTTTTTTGAGGTTATGGTTGCCGTTTGAGGTGAGGGAATTGAGGTGCGGGTGGGTTTTGTTTGGGGCGGGGAAGAAGTGGAGAGAATCGTTGTAGAATAGGTCGGTTTGACGTGTGAGCTCGTCCATTGTGAGCAGGTCGCCGCGACCAAAGAGTGAAATGTCGGGACTTCTCATCAGTTCTAGCATGGTTTTGAGGTCGGTGACGTTTTCTTGCCCTGTTGTAACAGAAGGCGTGCGGCTGTCAGCTCCTTGCGTTCGTGTTTGTGGTAGCCGCCTATGTTTTGGATGTCCTGCAAAAATAGATAAATTGATAAAATAAGTTACAAATTTAGCAGAAAACAAAATAAATGAATAGAATTAGTAAGAAAGATACGGTGGACATCTTTTCTTATGCCATCCTTTCTCTATGCTCTATGGTACTATAGTGAGGTCCACGTTATAATGGCAGTGTTTGATTAGCAATTAACCAGATCACTCCCGTGTTATCGGATGAGCACGTTAAACTGTCGGTCCCGGCTGAAGTATGACAGTCGTAAGGCCCATTGACGGCTTAAATTATATATTCAGGTGGTGGGACCTTCCCGCAAGGGACTCCCCACCAACAAAAGCCAAACGAATTTACTTTTTTATTAGCAATGGTATTGCTATCCTTGTCTATCATTCAACAAAGCGGATAGCGCTATCTCTTTCTCGCTTTCCTCTGTTGCCAGATCGTCTTTTAATAATGTCGAATAATTAATTAACAAAATATTTTATCTGAATTATGTAAATTCATCAATAAATCATTAAAAAATATAATTTCTTGCTTAATAAAATATAATTGATTATTTTAAACGAGAATGAACAGTTAATATTACATCAATAAATCTGTATCAGCTACCGTCTATAGAAGGTATTAACAAAATATTTTATCTGAATTATGTAAATTCATCAATAAATCATTAAAAAATATAATTTCTTGCTTAATAAAATATAATTGATTATTTTAAACGAGAATGAACAGTTAATATTACATCAATAAATCTGTATCAGCTACCGTCTATAGAAGGTATTGACAAGACAGAGGATCGGCAACGTTTTTCTCCTATCTTTCTCCACTGCCATTATAACGTGGACCTCACTATAGAAAAGCTGATGAGTAGGTAGAGAAGTTGAGGAAATTGATAGTTTCAGCAGAAATGTCAATAGATTAAAAATAATGGCAATTCAGGTAGGAAGAAGATAGAGCGGTAGACAGTCAATACAAGTTGAAACACATGAGAGTGGTAGACAGTCAATACAGGTTGAAACACATGTCGAAAATTGAATGCAAGTTACTGGAAATGTAGAATTCCAAGAATTCATTCATGCAGGTGAACGACTGGACTTTCTCATCCTTGCTTCTGTCACACATTTCAATTGTTAGAACTCGCCATTTATGTATGAAGGAACGGGAATGCTGGATTTCCCCATCCTCCCATCATTTGCTTTTGCCATACATTTCAATTTTGTAAAATGTGTGACATTTCACAAAATCTACGTTCTCGATGTTATGTTTTATTTACCATATTCATTTAATAACTGCCCGTGATATATTATAAGATCCATAAGATCATGCCAGTTTTCTTGACAGAACAACCTCTCGATAACGAATACCTCTCTACAGCGAATTTTTTCTCGGGATAATTGACTTCATTATACAGAGGTTCTACTATATTTGCAACGACACTACAGTCTAATTGACAGTTGAAAATAGTTGAAAAACGAATTATTGAATAATAATTAACTAGTAATCTATAATTACCTTGAACATAGGCAACCCGTAGCTGATAAAGTAGCCGGTGTCCTTGAGGTGTCCCGATATGTCTCCCGCTCGCGACAACCCCGGCATCTGCTCCGCTATCCACACGGTCAGGCTACCTGTGCAGTTGTCACCTTGACCTTGAGGGGCTTGACCTTGACCGGTGACCTTGGGCTGGATGACTAGCCACTGTTTGTTTCCGGTTCCGCTGCTGTTTTTCGAAATTAATTCGGCCCACTGCTCAGGGTTGCGAGCTAGACGGTTGGCTGCCAAAACCCTGGGACCGATTAGCACCTGAAAATAGATTAGATATATAATCTTAGAATGTATAAATTCAGGGCTACTTATTTTTTTTCCTCCACCTACTGGCTAAAGTACTTACTTTACTCCCTGAAACATAATACTAAAGTGTCACTTTTTCGCTCTCGGTAGTAAAAAACAGAAAAACTCCCTAGGGAGTAAAAGTGACTCCATTTAAATAACATGGGAAGCATCTCTATTTTAAAAGCTTACATTATAATAGGTTAGAAGGTCTAAGCTCAGATGAGAAAGCATAAAGAGGTGTCTGTCATTGAGTCAACTGAATTCAATACCATAACCAGAAATTTGATCAACTCATGAAATATATGTTTGTATGATATTATATTCTTAATATTAGTAGACGATAAAAATTTATAAAATTTTTAAAATATCTTATTCTATTCAAAATACCAGCCAACAAATATTTTTGATCTGCAATTCAAATCTGAACCGCGTGATCTGGAGTCAGCCATTTTTGGTAGACACCCAGCTGATATAATTGTTACAACTTTTGCTGATAGATAGCGCAATTGGCAGTGCCAATCAGATGGCCGGTTTTTAGGTTTTAGATTTTAGGTTATGTTGTTAGGAAACATTGTCACCAATACGTAAGTTATTAGAATTATTTTATTTGCAGTTTCTATAAGAAAATGTAGATGGAGGAAAAATGTTGTGTACATCACGAGTGAAAAATACTTTTTCTCCCTCAGGAAAATTGTTGCCCTCGGCTTTGCCTCGGGCTTCAAACTTTTCCCTCAGGGAGAAAAAGTCGTACTTTTCACTCTAGATATACAAATAACTATTATAATATAGAATTATAGTAGGTACCCTTTTTGAAAATAATAAAATGATAGATTAAAAATACAAATATAAAAAATATATAAATTTTAATGATTTTGGAAAATTGGTCAGTACATTATTTCCCTCATTTTTCTGGGAGAGATAATAACATCATAAACTATGCCTTCTTATGCTCCGTAATGCAAGGAACCCGAATCTGCAAACGGATTAGCAAAATTCTTTTCCGTTCAGGAGATATGACTCCTAAAATATGTCGAAAAACGCAAATTAGTCAATACATTATTTTTCTAATTTTTTTAAAAAGAAATTATATCATTATCAACTATGCCTTCTTATGCTCCTGGATGAAAGAAACCCGAATCTGCGAACATATTTTTGTAAAATTCTCTCCCGTTCAGGAGATATGACCCCTAAAGAAATAATTTTGCTGGACCAAAAAACAAACTTGATATCCTGAAAGACGTTCTCCATTACAACCTATCAATGAGAGAGAAGAGTAGGAGTGAAAGTGAGAGGGAAGAAAAAAGAGCCATAAAAGGTGACGAGGGAGTAAAAAGAGGAAGAAGAAGCATAAGAAAAAATAAAATGAAACTGAAAAAAGACATGAAAATATGAAACAAGGAAGAGAAGAGTTATAAGAAGGTGGCGAGAAAGGAGAAAAAATGAAGAATTAGAAGAATAAAATAGAAACTGAGAAAGGAGGAAAGATGAAGAATTAGAAGAATAAAATAGAAATTGAGAAAGGGGAAAAGATGAAGAATTAAAAGAATGAAATAGATACTGAGAAAGGGGAAAAGATGAAGAATTAAAAGAATGAAATAGATACTGAGAAAGGGGAAAAGATGAAGAATTAAACGAATAAAATAGAAACTGAGAAAGGGGAAAAGATGAAGAATTAAAAGAATAAAATAGAAACTGAGAAAGGGGAAAAGATGAAGAATTAAAAGAATGAAATAGATACTGAGAAAGGGGAAAAGATGAAGAATTAGAAGAATAAAATAGAAACTGAGAAAGGAGAAAAGATGAAGAATTAAAAGAATAAAATAGAAACTGAGAAAGGAGAAAAGATGAAGAATTAAAAGAATAAAATAGAAACTGAGAAAGGAGAAAAGATGAAGAATTAGAAGAATAAAATAGAAACTGAGAAAGGGGAAAAGATGAAGAATTAGAAGAATAAAATAGAAAATGAGAAAGGAGAAAAGATGAAGAATTAAAAGAATAAAATAGAAACTGAGAAAGGAGAAAAGATGAAGAATCAAAAGAATAAAATAGAAAATGAGAAAGGAGAAAAGATGAAGAATTAGAAGAATAAAATAGAAATTGAGAGAGGAGAAAAGATGAATAATTAAAAGAATAAAATAGAAACTGAGAAAGGTGAAAATATGAAGAATTAGAAGAATAAAATAGAAACTGAAAAACGACAAGAAAACGTTTGTTTCTCTACCTGTTCACTGGCATCCACTTGAGCCCACGATTCAGGGTTGAGGTTTTTCAGGACAGTTCCGCTGACAACTATCTTACTGCTGGTGGGGTGAGTAGTCAAAGTCACCTTGTAGAAGTCATCCTGAGAGAACACCGACCCAGGATAGGAGGTGAACGTCATCACTTGACCCGGCACCAAAGCAGAGCCCAGTTTGCCAGTTTGGTGTAGACCGAATTTGTACTGTTTCTGAACACGTAGCATGGAACTGTAGCTGCAAACAAAATTAATTAATCTATTTTTTGAGAATACATTACATGAAAAATATACAACTCAAAGAGGTTTATAACTTAACGCCAAAACAACCCTCATTCACATCAAAAATATTATATTTTAATCTTCTATATATATAAAAGCGAAATGGCACTCACTCACTGACTGACTGACTCACTCACTCACTCGCAGAACTAAAAATCTACCGGACCAAAAACGTTCAAATTTGGTAGGTATGTTCAGTTGGCCCTTTAGAGGCGCACTAAGAAATCTTTTGGCAATATTTTAACTCTAAGGGTGGTTTTTAAGGGTTTAAAGCTCGTATTTTAGCATGTATATTCTTCTTATTCTCTTAATTATGATTGAAAAAAGGCCATACCATATGTTAATATGGAACTATAATCTAGAGAGAGTACCTCTTCGAAACAGTTGTTAACTGGTAACTAAATTGATAATTTTGTCAGGTT